>NC_057807.1:358197409-358203504 GCF_018294505.1 Triticum aestivum
AATATTTCGCAACGATTACCGAGGAGGTAATGTCGCCAGGTCTTAAGTGCATAGACTACGGCTGCAAGCTCTAGATCATGAGTAGGATAATTCTCCTCATGTGGGTGCAATTGCCGTGAAGCGTAAGCAATTACGTGTCGATCTTGCATAAGAATGCAACCTAGTCCTTGTCGCGAGGCGTCGCAGTAGATAACAAAGTCCTTGGAAAAGTCTGGCGGTACCAGTACGGGAGCAGAGGTCAGGCGTCTTTTCAGTTCCTGAAAGCTGTGCTCACATTGTGGAGTCCATTCGAACTTTTTATCTTTCTTGAGGAGTTCGGTTAGAGGTTTAGCAACTTTGGAGAAGTTCTCGACAAAGCGACGACAATAGCTCGCTAAGCCTAGAAAACTCCGAACTTGCTTGACCGATTCAGGTGGAGTCCAATTAAGGATGGCTTGAACTCGCTCAGGGTTAACAGCAATACCTTTACCAGATATTACATGACCTAGATAGGTCACTTCTGACAACCAGAATTCACATTTAGAAAATTTGGCATAAAGGCGATGCTCTCGAAGTTTCTTCAACACTAGTCTTAAATGTTCGGCATGTTCTTCCTCGTTCTTGGAGTAGATGAGTATATCATCGAGGTAAACCACGACGAATTTATCCAAATACTCCATGAAGATTGAGTTCATTAACCGAGAAAAAGTGGCTGGAGCGTTGGTTAATCCGAAGGACATGACGGTGTACTCGTATTGGCCATAACGAGTAACAAAGGCCGTTTTAGGAATGTCCCCGTTTCTGATTTTGATTTGATGGTAGCCCAACCTCAAATCCATCTTGGAGAAGACTGAGGATCCAGCGAGCTGATCATACAGGTCGTTGATCCTGGGAAGCGGATATTTGTTCTTGATTGTGACCAAATTGACAGGTCGGTAATCTACAACCATCCGGTCCGTACCATCCTTCTTCTTGACGAAGAGGACGGGGCAAGCCCACGGAGATGAACTAGGTCGGATGAAACCCTTTTTCAAGGACTCATCGAGTTGTTTCTTAAGCTCGGCTAGTTCTAGTGGTGCCATCTTATAAGGTCTTCTAGCAATCGGAACGGTTCCTGGAATGAGGTCTATTACGAACTCAACATCCCTGTCAGGTGGAACACCTGGCAATTCCTCTGGAAAGACATCCGGGAAGTCACGGACTACCGGAATGTCCTCAAGGTCTGGCAAAGGGCTGGCGTTAAGAGAATATAATTGTCGCTTGGCTATTCGGGTCAAGACATTGACTATCTTCCCCGAAGGATGGGTGAGTTGAACAGTCCTAGAGAAGCAATCAATTTTGGCTTGATGAGCTGACATCCAGTCCATACCCAAAATGATATTAATATCTGAAGATTTAAGGGCTATCAAAGACGCGAGAAAAACAAGTCTGTCGACTTGGATTTCATTTCCATAACTTACCCTAGAGGTCTGCCATCTAGAACCAGGGGTAGAAATTTCCATAGTGGATGGCATGTCACAGAATGCAACGTTATGCAAACGAGCATAATTTTCGGATAAAAAGAATGAGAGGCTCCTGTATCGAAAAGAACAGATGCCGGGTGGCAATTTACAAGAAGCGTACCGAGAACGACGTTGGGATCCTCTTGAGCTTCTTCGGCAGAGATACAGTTGACATGGCCACGTGAAGCGGTGACCGGTTTGGCGTGGAATATTTTCCCTGTCGGCTTGCCACGGCCAACAGCTTTAGCAGATTGGTTGGGGTTGGTCTGAGGACACTCACGCATATAGTGACCAGATTCCCCACACTTGAAACAAGTCACGGAACTGGTACGTGGAGGAGCATTATTGATTGGACCCCCATAGGGCTTGGCTGGAGCAGACTGTTGAACGGGGCGAGGCGCCTGGAAAGATGGCCTCGGTGTGAACCTGGGTGGCAGGGCGGTGTTGGGTACCCACACGCGGCGCTTCTGAGGACCAGCACCGGATGAGGAACCCATATCACGGCCATGCTTGCGTGTTGCGTCGTAGTCAGTCTGACCAGTTTCAGCACTGATGGCTTTGTTGACAAGTTTCTGAAAAGATGTGCACTCATGCAGACGGAGGTCGCGGCGAAGCTCAGGACTAAGTCCCTTACGGAACCTTGCTTGCTTCTTGGCGTCAGTAGAAACTTCCTCGGTTGCATATCGTGCGAGATTACCAAACTCCCTACTGTAAACATCCACAGAAAGTCGGCCTTGGGTGAAATTGCAGAATTCCTCACGTTTACGGTCCATGAGACCCTCCGGAATGTGATGTTCACGGAAAGCCTCGCTGAACTCAGCCCAGGAAGTGACATGGCCCGCTGGGCGCATAGCTCCATAATTCTCCCACCATAGACTGGCGGGGCCTTCAAGATGATATGCAGCAAAGGTGACCTTGTCAGCCTCCGCTACCAGCGCGGAACGCAGTTTGTGAGAGATACTGCGAAGCCAGTCATCAGCGTCGAGAGGCTCGACGGAGTGGTGGAACGTGGATGGATGTAATTTGATAAAATCACTGAGTGACACCACGTTAGTCCTCTGATGGTGTGTTGTGTTCTGTTCAATACGCTCCAACAAACGGTTGGTCTCCCGCTTGTTTCTCTCAGCTTCCATCATAACCTCGGCTAGTGAAGGAGGATGAGGCAGATTTGCATCCCTGACTTCACTGCCTTCGGCCTGCTCTTGAGGAGCAGGGTTAGTGCGCGTGTTGACCATCCTAGGTAAACAAGACAATGATTTAGTCAGGATGATAAAATTCCGACATAGAGTACATAATGTAAGGAATAACTCGGAATGCAAGATGATCATCCGTATGACATGGTAGATACAGAAACTGCTTCTTTTATTCCATCATCATACACACCATACAGGGTTTAGTACAAGACCAAACAAAGTACTATTACGGTGAAAAGAGGATTACATCTCATCGAAGGCATCCCAAGCTCCTATACATTATTTTTCTACACCTCCGGAAAGAGTACAAACTAGGTCATATCCCACGAGTCACGCAGGACGATAGACGACACAGCTAGTGCGAACTAGTGATACTACCGCTAACTCAGACCGATCCGTAGTAGTCCTCGTAGAAGTCGCCTCCATAGCCTGGAAGTTCAACATGATCATCCGGAAACAGACGGTCTCGCGGAGCTTGTGGACCATAGGGGCTAGGATGAGGCCTTGGACCAACAGACGGTGGCCTGCGGGGACCGCGAGGTGGGGTGATGCCTCCTACATCACGCCAAACCATCACGTCCGGCAGAGCAGATCTCACAGGATAGAGATCGCGCATATCTGAATATCCAGTTTGCACCGCCGGTGCAAACCGAGTCAAAGTGGCCCAATGGTCAGCACGGGTATTGAAGAGCTCTAACCTCAAGGCCCGATTTTCACGGTCCTTATCCTCGAGCATCTCAGCAGTGGTGCGAGTCCGTGAATCCTCCTGAGTGGGGTCAGCATAAATAGCCTGGAGATACCCTTGTGCTCCCGGAAGTGATCCTGGCATATACCGGAAATCAGAGTCCCGAAATAACCCAGATCTGACTCGCATAATGGTCATCATAGAGTAGGCGGCGTCCTGCACAGCCATCTCAATAGTAACCCCGAGTCCATAGGAGCAGTGAAGAGGCTCGGTGGATCCAGGATAAGATGGAAATATCCTGACAGTGCAGAGATACTGGCTTTGATTAAAATCTCGGAATTGCTCTTCGACCGTGTACTCGGGATACCAGCGGTATCCAGCCTCAGTCATTACCCTGACCAACTTAGCAGTATGGCCGGGTACATCTAGGCATCGAGTCAGGCGAACCACTTGATTGAGGTCGCGAGTGGCCATCTGAAAGCACAATTATAATGCAAAGGCATTAGAATTTCTAGCAAAATTTCGGCAGCATAACAGCTGTAAATGCTCAAAAAGAATTTGAGACATTTGACAAAGGATTTCGTACACACTCAACATCACCATATCAAAGTTCTGAAACCATTCTGGCAACATAATGTGGTAGTAGAACTGAACTAGGCTGGTAACCATCAAACTTATAAGGTACTACTGATTAGTAACTCGTGATCCTGATAGAGAGAACAGATCCTAATTCCTTAACCCCCGGTGGAAGAATGGACTGACTCAGATCAGAAAGTCATAAGGTATAAGGAGTAAAAAGAGCCTTACGTTCCAACCCACAAACAATTCCCCTACATATAACTAAAGAATTTCTAGACTCAACATCGACCAGTTTGGCTTGGAGAACCTACAGGCAGTCCGGCTCTGATGCCAACGCTGTCAGGACCCCGACTCGATGTCACATCGATCTAGCCGGTAACACCTCATATCACTTTGCGGCCTCACGCACGGTATCCCCACGGGTGTCGCCTTACCTTTGCCCGGGACCGTTTGCGCCTTTTGGCTCACGTATATGATGGTGTCGCTAGCATCCATATGATAAAGAGCCCGGGCTGACATGACTAGTCGTAAACCCAAAGTGGCACAGACTTACAGGGACAGGCATCCATGACCCAGCTTCGAACGTGTCGGTCATCAGCAAGTGGGTCCGGGCTGTAGCACTGGGCTAGCAGGACTCCGGTAAACCGGGCTGTAGCGGGCTAACAGGACTCCGGTACTCAAAGCGTGACATTTCCCCGAAGGGACAGACACAGGAACGAAGAAGGACACATGCCGGCCAGCCTAAGTGTTCCAGAGCAGTAGCAAGCTACCATGGCTCAGCGGTAACACTAGGAGACATTTCCCGGTAAGAGAGGCTACTAAAGATAAACAACTAGATAGTCAGATCCCACACATACCAAGCATTTCAATCATACACACAATATGCTCGATATGTGCAATTACAACGAAGCATCACAACATGACTCTACGACACAAGTACTTTATTTAGGGCTCAGAGAGCCATACATAACATACACACAAAGGTACGGGTCTCGCGACCCAACATACAAGTCATACAATCATACAAGTCAACAGCGGAAGTAACTTGTCTGAGTACAGACAACTAGTAAAATAAAAGAGGCTTGGAAAGCCTGACTATACTATGTGGTCCTTCACAAGCTCAGGGTCACCACCTGGGTCGTTTAGCCTACTCGTTGATGTCCACGTCTACATAAAACCCATCAGAAGGGGTTGCAGCGTCTTCTGTAAAGATGTAGAATATAGCAACATGAGTACAAAGGTACTCAGCAAGACTTACATCAGATCCTACATACATGCATAGTATCAAGAAGGGTTGGTGGTGTTATTGCAGCAAGCCAGCTTTGACTCTTGGCTAGACTATCCTACGATACTCCATTTGAAACAGTTTTGCGCACACGAGTCCACTATTCACCACTTCAATACACTACCGAGGATCCACCTCCGTCTTCCTACGGAAGAGCCATCCTCGGCACTCACACTTATCTTGAGGCTTTTAATAGTTTCCATTTACTTGTCTATGAACTGTATAGGCAACCAAGTAGTCCTTTACCGCGGACGCGGCTATTCGAATAGATCATGTTAACCCTACAGGGGTGTACTTCTTCATACATGTTTCCACCACTTAGCGTCTGCACACGACATGTGCTCGGCAGACTTCAAGCGAAAGCCGACGTGGGTGTAGACCACGACCTACCAAAACACTTAAGCCTCTAGTCCAGGTTTATCGCCTATTCAGGTTCCATCCGCAGGGAGTCCGGCCGAGGTTTCCCATACGGCCCCGAACGATGTGAACAGGGTTCCCGAGATACCTAACGGGTATTCGGTACACCCGGCCACGTACCTACCGCATCACAGCCCACCCCTACGGTCAGCGCTGTCCACGGCCTCCAGTAGGCTACAAACACCAGAAACTACTTGCAACTCCTGGACAGAGAGCTAGGGTGAATAAGAAGTCGAGCGGGGTCATATTTCAGGGCCCAATGCATGGTAGTAGCTGTATCTTAAATCACACATACAGATCTCAGTGCTTAAGGTCGGCTTCAATGAAACAACCCACCATGTACTCCTACATGGCCTCTCATCGATACCTTTACCAATCGTGTTCACCGCACCACTCTTATTACCGACATAAACATTTCACTCTAGCCCATCACCCAGATGAACCAGACCTGACAC
>NC_057807.1:358205110-358444007 GCF_018294505.1 Triticum aestivum
ACGTCGTCCACGCGGCCAGGAGGGCGTCGGCAAGCAGGAGGTGGCCGCGCGGCCGCGCGCGCACGAGCACGCAGCAGCTTCGGGGCGTGGGGAGGAAGACGACGGGGAGCTACAGTGTTGGGCTGGGTCGGCTGCTAGCTGGGCCGGCCAGCTGGCTGGGCCGCACAGGTAAGTCTTTCCCCTTTCTTTTCTGTTTTCTGTTTTATTTAATATATCTGCAACTTTGTTGAATTAATTAAAATACCTAGGCAACTCCAAAATTCACCAAACTACTCCTGGTCCATAGTTGGATTATTTCCAACATGAAACATTTTAGTTTGGAGATATTTGAGCATTTAAATATTTTATATTATTTTAAATGCCCAAATTCAAATATCTATGATTTAATTCAAGGACCCTATGATGGCCTAGAAAAATGTGCACCACTTTTGTCAGAGGTTCTGAACCAAGGCTAAAATGATGGACTATGAAGGGCATTTCAGGTTCATTGAAAAATTATTTTAGTAACCCTAGTTGGTTTCAGAGGGGACTAGGGGTTCTGTCATCCCCATTTCAAGTTTCTGATGAAAAAGTAAACATGATGCAACACTCTAATGCATGACTAGCTAGGGTGTGACAATCATCAAGATGGAAAGATGGCGATGCTGTGAAGAGGGTTCCTCATAATGTTCTGAGACATTTTCCAATTACACCAAGATTGCAGAGGTTGTTTCATGATGCTGAAACAAGAGAGGATGTACTGTGGCATTCTAGGAACCAGGAGTACAGAGATCAGAATGTAATGAGCCATCCATCTCATGCTAGTGAGTGGAAAAGCTTCAATGATAAACTCAAAGAGTTTGCTGCTGACCCGAGAAACATTAGACTTGGCTTAGCTTCAGATGGACTTAACCCATTTGGCCACCGGAGCGCCACATATAGCATGTGGCCAGTGCTTGTTATCCCTTACAACATGCCTCCAAATGTCTACACCAAAGAATCAAACTACATGATGGCCTTGCTCATCCCAGGTCCAAAAAGTCCTGGAAAGGATTTTGATTTGTTCATGGAGCTTCTTGTGAAGGAACTTCAACAGCTATGGAAGGGTGTTCTCACTCGAGACCTATATAGCAGCCCACCAGCTGATTTCTTTCTGCGTTCTGTTGTAATTTGGTGCATCCATGATTATCCGGCTTTGGGCACTATGTCAGGGCGAACGACACATGGTTACAATGCATGTGTTTGTTGTGACAGGAATCCGCTGTCATACGCAATACTTAGCAAGATCTGTTACATTGGACACCGCCGTCTCCTTGCCAAGGACAAGCTGCATCCTAGAAAATACCGAAGACATGTGTTCAATGCAAAGCATGAAAACCATGATGCGCCAAAGAGGCTCACTGCCGATGAGTTGCAAGTGGAATTAGAGAAGGTCAGGCATATTACACCAGGAAACCATCCTGGTAATGGTAGTGGGAAAAGGAAGTGTGGCACGGTAGAAGAGAGATTATTGTTTACCCGCAGGCCCACTTTGTGGGACTTGGAGTATTGGAAAGATTTTGATCTGCGGCATAATCTTGATCTGATGCACATCGAGAAAAATATATGTGACAACATTATCGGCACACTTCTTAACATTGAAGGCAAGACGAAAGATACCTTAAAATCTAGGATTGATTTGACACACCTGGGTATCAGAAAGGATTTGCAGGTGCAAGATGAAGGTAAACCACGGGATATGGCACCGGCTGTGTACGTCTTGGACAAGGTAAAAAGAAAAGAATTCCGCGAGGTCCTGTCACGTGTGAGATTCCCACATGGATTTGCTTCCAACCCTGAAAGGAGAGTTAGTGCAGATGGAAACAAGGTACAAGGGTTGAAAACTCATGACTACCACGTCCTACTTCAAAGGGTTTTACCTGTTATCCTTAGAGGATTGGGCCGCCCTGACTTATACAGAGCAAATGCAGAGTTGGAACAATTCTTCAGGGAACTCTGCAGTAGAAATATTAGGATAGATGCTTTGGAGCATCTTAGAGACAAGATACCAACTATCCTATGCGACCTTGAGTAGATATATCCTCCAGCCTTCTTTGATGTGATGGTGCATTTGGTTGTTCATCTACCTGATGAGACACTACTTAGAGGTCCAGTACAGTATGGCTGGGTGTACCCTATTGAAAGGCGGCTAGGCACTTTCAAGGGCTATGTTAGGAACAGAGCTAGACCCGAGGGTTCCATTGCAGAGGCCTACATTGCTACGAAGCGTTGAAATTCTGCTCAAAATACATTGAAACAGCTGATCAGCTTAGCAAAGAGGTGGGTGAAGACAATCCCGGGCTCAATGTTTTCGATTATTCTGTTCGAGTTACAAGGAAGAGTCGACAAGAGGACAAACCTAAAGATTTGGATAAAATGGTTTGGTATGTGTTGAATAACTGTCCTGAGATACTACCTTATATCAAGTAAGTGCAGTACTGCAGCTTATACATCGCAATCTACTAACTTGTAGCACATTCTTATATATTTAGATGTTTGACGCGATCACTATGTTGTGCAGCATCTACAAAGAGGAGTTACTGCCACAAAATCCAATAAACATTGACAAACTGGTTATGGCAGGATTTGCGAAATGGTTCAAGAACCATGTAAGCTTTTGAAGTGCACTGTCAGTTTTTTTTAATATATTGAGTACATAAGATGATCAGCTTGTCTATTTTCTAACCATAGGTTAAGAAGATGCGGGAGGATGGGCAGGCAGTTGATGATGCCCTTTACTCACTAGCAATGGGTCCTGATACCCGGGTAAGACATTATGAATCTTGCATTGTTGGAGATGTGCGCTACAACACCCTTGCACGAGACGAAGGCAAGAAGACACAAAACAGTGCCATCATGAGCACAGATACATATGACAAATAGACAACTGAAATGTATGCTAACATAACAGACATTGTTCAGTTGCAGTATATCTCCAGTTTTGAGGATCATCGGTGTGTGGTTCTATTGTGCTATCGTTGGTATAACCTGTTTTCCAGGATCGCAAAACCCAGAGCTGATGATTATTTCAAATCCATCAATGTCAAGGCGGCGTACCAGACCAACGAGCCTTTTATTTTGGCAAATCAAGCAACACAGATATTTTTCTTGGAAGACACATTTGCACGTAGCGATGACTGGAGAGTATTGCAAAGGTTTGAGTAGAGGAATTCGTTTAATGAAGTTGCACAACAAGATGATGCTTACACTACTCCTGATGTACAAGATAACACAGATGTTCCTAATATCTTTGAGAACCATCACGTCAATGACGCCGGCGAAAAGATTGCCTGTCATGCTGTGGACATACAAGAGTTGATCAAGAAGAAGTCAACATTCGAGGACGTTGAGGACGACGAAGAAGATGACACCGTGGGTAATTATGATTCAGACTGATACACATGGCGAAGATGTTGACGCTGCTACTGCGGATGATGATTACATTGCTTTTGTCGTATTTGCCTGTCAGAAGACGTTTTTTTATCTACTATGTGAAATTGTGTTTGCTATGACAAGTGAAACCTGATGAACATGTTGTTTAGTATTTTGCTGTGAGAACATCACTTGTTATGTATGCTGATTTGTGTTTGGTGATTGTATAACAACTAAAACATGATGACATTGTTGTTTAGTTGTACTCATATTTGGCTGTGAAACTTGAATTTGATGACATAGTTTGCTGTTGGACTGCAATTTGCTCGACGTCTTCGAATGAGAACAAAGCTGACCCGACAGGGCCTCTAATATTTATTTATTTGTATGAGCAAAAGGGGATACCCCCTAATTTCCGTTAATAGAAATCATTAGATGTTCACAACACTACGCCCGGCCTGCTACACAAGTTTCATTCATTACTAGTTTTAGCAAGGTGCTCATGTCGTAGCCACTGAATACATCACGATTGCTACATACATTGCAAATAAAGAGACAATCATCCTACAGAGCACATCGATTTTGCCCATTATCTTCACAAGCTCTTTCATCTCCTCATTGCTGTCAAGGCCGTTCAGCCGTGTTGCTTGGCCATGATCAGAGGAACTGCATCTTTAACCTTCTGCTCTGCATCTTCCTCTTCTGCCGTTCCTTTAGTTACTTGTCCAACACCCCAACCTGCTGGTATTGGGATTCCTCGGCTAACCAAATAATCAGCGTAGTTGCATTCCCCCACATCAGCAACTTCCCAGAAATACAAATCACACGAATCTTCCCTTTTCTGCACGAATCAAATTGAAGATCATCAACCAAACTATTAAAAAAAATCAGCAATTGAAAGCAACAGAACAACACTTAAACATATTATTACCCCATGATTCGGGCATTTGTAGAAGACTCGGCCAGGGTAGCAGATTATGGTTGAGACGTGATGGGTGACTCTGCGTGATTTGCAGCTGTGGCACCACACCAACGGCAGCGGGTTGCGATGAGCAATCGGCTGCGGTGCGCGTGCCAGCGGGTGTGTGATGAAATCCACAGGCGATGGTACGGGTGGCGACTTGGCGCATATCTGGTTGTTGCCTGCTGAAGAGCAGGTGGACGAGCAGCCAGCGGACATGGTTGCTGCTGCCAGAGCTTCTGATGCTAGGCAGAGTAAGTAGAGAAGAGGAGAAGCAAACATTGGATATGTCAGTTTCATTACTTGCAGAGTAGCACAGCACCATATATAGTCATAGTCTAGGTTTGGATTTGAACCGGCTATAGGAGCACGTCTTTCTTTTTCCTAAAACTCGGCAACGTCTCTTTACTGGTACACTAGCTTGTTCTGTACGCCTTCCCAAGTCTTTGATTTTCTTTCCCTTTTTTTGCGAGGAAGGAAGGAGGACAAAATTGAGAGTTCCTCGGACTCGAACCCAAGACCTCTCGGTTGAAAACCAAGGGTGCTAGTCACTTATGTGGCGAAGACGAACGCATTTTCCTCGCAGTTTTCTTCCTATATATAAAAAGTATGCTACTTGGTGTCCGCTTAGTCAAAAAATGATTGTGCCAACCTTGACCGTTCGATTGGCATTCAACGTTTGTCACATTTCTTCATTCTCTTCTTCCTCGAGCCGCCAAAGCCAAACCAGCGCCGACGGGACCGCCTGCTCCCGCCTCCCACGGCTGGCTGTGATCTTCTCCGGCTCCTGTTCGTTCCCGTCCAAGGCCTCACCATCGTCCTCCGCCTTGGTTCGCTCACCGCGGCGCCGCCCTCTGGTGTTGTCAACATGGTCAACAACCGAGAGGAATAAGGAGATGACTATACATGGTGAGGATGACAGTAGGGACCCAGCAGCGCGCGGAGTAATTTTGTTTTTTCGGGATGGAGAAGGGTATCAACTGGGTTGTGTGGGACCCGTGGCCCGTCTAGCCCAGGCTTTTATTTCATATGTTTAGCACATGACCAGCACAGTTTGTTTTTTTCCTTTCTAAAAAATGGCTAGCCAGCTATTTTGTTTTTTGCAGAATAACCAACATAGGCCTACTTGCTTTTCTATGCCCTGCTGGGCCGGAAATCTTTCAAGACGAGGAGGGATGCATTTTTCCCAGAAATGGGCTATAAGTAATAAGAAATGGGCTATAAGTAATAAGAAATGGGCTATAAGTAATAATAAATGAGCTGTAAAATGAAAAAAAATACAACAAACAGGCAATTAGTTCCCAAATACTGTGTTCTTTTGAATTTTGATATTTTAAATTTCATTGTTTTTGTGCGGGTAAAATTTCATTGAATTTAAATTAAGGTATATTTAGATTTAAAATTAATTTGAATCTGGCTAGAAATTTTGGGCTGTATGCTGTTTAGGACAGATTTGGAGGCTGACTTGTGGGTCTACTAGGTTGACGTGTACTTTGGCTTTGTCAACTTAGTCCACAAACGATTCTAGTAGCAGTGACCGTTGGATGTTAATCGCCGTGCTGCTTCTTCAGTATCTGATCTTCTTGCTCCAGCCGCCCAAACTAGCTCCGGTGGGACTGCCTGCTCCTGCCTCCTGTGGCCGGCTGTGCTGCCGCACAGGCCGCATCACCCCACCCTACTTCATTGCTGGCCAGGCCATTCCTCTACTCACCCACACCTCCTGTTATTTTCCGGCGACGGCAGCCGGACCAGTAAACCCTCTTACTCCCCACCGCGTGGGCAACCATTGCCGAGTCTTCCCCGGCTCCATGTCGTTCCCTTCCTAGGCCTCGCCGTCGTCCACCGCCGTGGTGCTCTCGGCGTGGCCTGGTCAACATGGTCAATGAACGACATCCATCGGCCGTGGACTGCATGCGCAAAATAATGACTCCTCCACCTGACAGCTAGGACCCACCGGCAGGGCCTTTGTATTTCGTGAAAAAAACGTTCCCCCCGCTGACATGTCGGACCCACCAGCTATATCTTCGCACACAAGGAAGTGCCTCGTTATTACGCACAAAAAAATGAATACCCACCTTGCCAGATGGGACCCACCATAGTGGGAGGATGACTTGTGGGCCAACTAAGTTGACGGGGACGGAGGGCTTTGTCAACTTAGTCAATATGAACGATTCTAGCTCCAGTGACCGTACGATGTCCATCCAACGACCATAGTGCTTCTTCAACCTCTGGTCTTCTTGCTCCAGCCGCCCCAAGCAGCGTCGGTCGTGCCGCGTGCTCCTGCCTCTCGTGGCCGGCTGTGATGCCGCGGAGGCCTCACCGCCCCCTACTACTCCCACCGCTGGCCCAGGGTATCCCTCTACTCAACCACACCCCCTGTTATTCTGAGGCGACGGCAGCCTCACGCCGCAGCCGAACCAGTGAACCCTCGTACTCCTCTTCGTGCGGGCTACCACTGCTTCATCTTCCCCGGCTCCATGTCGTCCCCTTCCTAGGCCTCGCCGTCGTCTAGACCACCACCTTGGTGCTCTCGGCGCGGCGTGGTCAACATGGTCAACGACCGACTTCCATCGTAAGAGTACTCTACATGGAGAGGCTAACAGCTGGGTCCAGGCGGCCACAAGGAAGTGCCTCCTTATCACGTGCAAAATAATTATTCCTCCACCTGACAGCAGGGACCCACCATACGGGCCACCTTATTTTGCGAAAAAACGTTTTCCACCTGATTATTGGGACCCACCGGACGGGCCAGCGTATTTCGCAAAAAAAACGTTCCCCGTGCTGTCAGCTCGGACCCACCAGAAGTGCCTTCTTGTTACGCACAAAAAATGAATACTCCCCTTGCTAGCTGGGACCCACCATGGTGGGAGGCTGACTTGTGGGCCTACTAAGTTGACTTGGATGGGGGCCTTTGTCAACTTTAGTCAATATGAATGATTCTAGCTCCAGTGACCGTACGATGTCCATCCAACAATCGTAGTGCTTCTTCAACCTCTGGTCTTCTTGCTCCAGCAGCCCAAAGCAGCGCCGGTCGTGCCGCATGCTCCTGCCTCCCGTGGCCGGCTGTGCTGCCGCGGAGGCCTCACCGCCCCCTACTATTCTCACCGCTGGCCAGGCCCTGCGGCGACGGCAGCATCACACCGCAGCCGAACCAGTGAACCCTCGTACTCCTCTCCGCGCGGGCTTCCACTGCCGCGTCTTCCCCGGCTCCCCGTCGTCCCCTTCCTAGGCCTCATCGTCGTCCACCGCCCTGGTGCTCTCGGCGCGGCGTGGTCAATGTGGTCAAGGAACGACTTCCATCGGACGTGGACTGTACGTGGAGAAGCTGACAGCTGGGTCCACGGCCACACCATGCCTCCTTATTACGCGGAAAATAATGATTCCTCCACCTGACAGCTGGGACCCACCGGACGGGCCATTGTATTTCGCGAAAAAATGTTTCCCCCTGACTGCTGGGACCCACCAGCTACATCTTCGCATGCAAGGAAGTGCATCCGGGCAAAAAAACAAAACGATTCACCCCCTGACTGGGACCCACCAGCGACACCTTCGCACACAAGGAAGTGCGTCCGGGCAAAAAAAACGATTCGCCCCCTTGATTGCTGGGATCCACCAGCTACATCTTCGCACGCAAGGAAGTGCGTCGAAAAAAAATGATTCACCCCCTGACTGCTAGGACCCACCAGCTACATCTTCGTAGGCAAGGAAGTGCCTGACAGTCGGGACCCACCTTGTCGAAGCGTACGTAGCATTGTCATTCTGGTCGCCAACGTGTACGTACATACTGGTCGTTGTAGAGGCGCACACGTGTCGTAGTAGAGGCACGCACGTAGCATGTATACGTACATACAGCGGCGAGGGTGCAAGAAAGAAAATACGGCCATGTACGTACATACGGGCAGGGTCTCGAACGCCTACTCGCGCATATGTACGGCCAGGGCTTGTGTAAATGGCTAGGTCAGAACGGAGAAACAGCATCATCGTTGTGTTCATGGGGAGGCAACGGAATGCGTCGTGTTCATGGGGAGGTAACGGAATGCGTCGTGTTCATCGGGAGGCAACGGAACGCGTGGGAGCCAACCGTCTTGGACGGAACAGGCGATGGAAACGAGGCCTGGCGTACCACACAACGGAGGAAACGGACCTCCTACGTTCGGAACAGGGTCCTGTTGATCGGGAGGGGTGTGGCATACCGCAAAACGGAGGAAACGGACCTCCTACGGTCGAAACGGGGGTCCTGTTGATCGGGAGGGGTGTGGCGTACCGCAAAACGGATGAAACGGACCTCCTAGGGTCGAAACGGGGGTCCTGTTGATCGAGAGGGGTGTGGTGCACCGCAAAACGGAGGAAATGGACCTCCTACGGTCGAAACGGGGGTCATGTTAATCGGGAGGGGTGTGGCGTACCGCAAAACGGGACTCCACGGGATACTGTTCATCTCCACCGTCGACCTCCTCCAGCCTCCACAGGCTACCGTCGACCTCCTCCAGCCTCCACGGGCTCCTGTTCATCCAGCCTCCACCGTGCGCTACTCCACTGTCCACTGTTCATCCAGCCCTCCACCATCTACTGTTCATCCATCCCTCCACACCACAGGGTCCTGTTCAACCACCCCTGCATGGCCACCCCTCCACCGTCTACCGTTCATCCAGCCCTCCACACCACGGGGTCCTGTTCTTCCAGAGGCAACGCCACCGCTCACTATTCATCCAACACCCCCCACAACGCTCACTGTTCATCCAATCGATCGGCTTCAGTTAGCAGCAGTAGCGAAGGAATCGCTCCATCGGGTTTAGTTAACAGCCATCGATCGATCGCTCGGGTTCAGTAACGCGTAGCCTGCAGTGCAATCGCTCGGGTTCAGTTAGTGATGAGGACATGACTACCTTGGATACGACCAAAAATATTGCATACATGCATATTTGTCAGGTGATTTCTAGTGCAAACTATTCAATAATCTATTTATGTTATCCAGAACAAAAATACTTCACACACTTTTGTGTTTTGTCTAATTGCAGGTGTATGGGACATTTGTACAATTCACATATGAAGATAAGGGAGAAAGAGATGTTTACTTGCTGTTCAAAAAGTTCTCTCGCGTCACTTTTGGGCCAAGAGAAGATAGAGTCCAAGTCTCTCACGTTCTGGATTCAGATTCGGACTGCACAGACATACCTGACTCAAAACGCCAACAACTTTTTCATATGGACTCTGAATTGGGTGATTCTTTTTTTTGTTGGAATCTAGATTTTGTGCTCTTTCCAGCCCAATTGGATTCACCTTCAAATTCATCTGGAGCATTGAGATATCGACGAAACAATCAGACGCTGCAGCAGAATCCGAGTCAAACAACATGTCCAAAGGTGTTGCATCACCTCCACTTGGGCCCATGAGCCTTGTACGACCTAGGGTTGGTTTTAGGATGCCTTGGGACGTTCTCCCACCTCCTTGGCTGCCACCCCTTCCTCCTATATAAGTAGATCCATCTAGTAGCTTTTTCCTTGGGATTTATTTAGTTAAAAGTTAGCCATTGCAACTTCGTCCACTTCGTTTGTGTCCAACAACCAGACCAAGAACACTTACAGATCCCCACCATTATCAATACTTCATCCATATTCGCAATATACAGATTGCTTTATCATATTCTTGCTTGTTCTTTGATTGCTTGCAGGAATAGACCTTCGTGGTCAGGCTGATCGTGCTTCCGGCATCATTAGTAACCTCCGGAGATTGGTTTAGCGACTGTTAAGGCGCAACGTCATGCACGTTTGTAGTCGGATCGTCAAAGTCGACTCCACCAAATCGATAGTTATCATCTCATCGAAAGATCGGGACCCTCGCCTCTATCAAGTGGTATCCGTTTTCAGGTTGCTCGGTGAGAATTTCCAGTTTTCCCTAGATTAGATTTATTTTCTTACCTATTGTCCAAGAAAAAGCAACAAAAAAAGTTAGATCTATTCATCCTTTGTCCAAGCCAGTCTGAGCCTTTGCAATTTTCTTTTCATTGTTCGCATTGTTGAATTATCGGTTGCATCGTCGTGTTGTGTTGCTGGTCTTAGTGTCTAGTTCCTTTAGAGTTTTGAGTTTTGTTCACATTAGTCACGCCGCCGCTGCATCGTTATCCCTTCAGCTGTCCACCACTCATCCATCAATTTCCACCATGTCCTACCCTACGTTCTTTGTCATAATCATAGTTGAGATCGTTCACATCTTCGCTTGATCCAATCTGCATCTTATCTAGTTTGTTTTGGAAAGAGGGAGAGAAAAAAAGAGAAAAAAAGTGAAAAAAAGACAGAGAAAAAAAGAGAGAAAGAAAAAACAAGTTTGAGGAAAGAAAAGAGAAAAAAAAATCGGATCTATCTAGACTCAATCTCGTAGTTGAATTCGGATTGGAATCTGTTTTGTGCACTATTCAGTAAAACAGGTATAACTTCCTCATACGAAGTCCGTTTTGGCTCCACAAGTACTCAAATTTAGCGACTAGACGCATCTTAATAGTTGCAAAAGCTAGTGCAATATTTGACTTCTCAAAATCAGCTTATAAATAGGTCTTTTTGCCCTCCGAAGTTCGTGCATACAATTTGTTCCAGTTTTTCAGGCCAGTTTTAGAATTCTTTGACTCCTCATATCAATTCGGAATTGAGTGATTCTTTTTGCATTGGAAAGCTTGAGTTAGTAGCAAACTTTTCAAGAAGAATGTTGGAGAGAGAGTTGTTATATATCCTGCTTGGCAGTTGTTATTCATCATTATGTTTACTGCCATTGTGATCTTCACTTATATCTTGCTATCCAGAGCTACTTATCCTTCATTGATGCTAGTTGTGCTATGACATGACCTCATTAGTGTTCTAGGCTCGCATCTCTAGTCCGTTCTAGCCTAGGACCAGCACAGTACCATCGTTGAGCGGTTATTCAACATTGCATCTTTGAATTGATTATTGCTAATCTTTTGCTACCATATATAGCCAACCCGGCTCCACATATTTCTACACTGTGTATACGTACGTTTCCCTGGCAATTGCTTTACACAATCTTCGAAGTTATTTGACACCGCTGGTTGCCTGTCACCACCTGTCGCATGGTAAGAACTTGTAAGATATTGATATTTTCTTTACTGTGAGCACGTTACAACCACATCCTAGTAGTTCATAGGAACATTATTCTCGAATTTTGTTTCTTGTTTCTACTAATCATGACAGGTTCCGGAGAAAGAAGTTCTTGGACGACGAACACATCGTCACCATCACGAGAGTTGGGACAACACACACAAGCACATGGTCAGGTTATCTCTTTACCATCATTTGAGGGTAGATTTAATCCTGCTATTTATCTAGCTTGGGAGCTTGAAGTAGAACAAGTTTTTAGTTACCATGACTTTTATGAACTTGAGCGAGTACAAGCTGCCACTAGAGCATTTACCGGTTTTGCTTCTGTTTGGTGGAGTGTGCATTGTAAGAAAAACATTGATAACCAACCCACAACTTGGAAAGATTTGAAACATGTAATGAGTCAACAATTTTTCCCTCCTTACTATCATCATGAATTGCTTCGCAAATTTGAACAATTTAAACAAGGCAATAACACTGTTCATGCTTACTACCAAGAGTTCAAATCTTATATGCATCATTGTGACATAGAAGAATCTGAGGATGATACAATGAATAGATTTTTTGGTGGTTTGAACCATGATATCCAGGCAAGATTTAGGTATATTCCTCATTGCATTACTGGTATGTATGTTCATGCTTGTACCTTTGAGAGACAGTTACAGGAGGATGCATTGGGTGACCACAACAACTACTATTCCAATTCATGCTCACTACCATCGGTTGATTCCTCCACCGTTACACCTACTAGAGCAACCACACCTCAGATTGTGAGTGCGACATCATCTCAAGTGTATGGTACATTGTCATTGTCCATACTGACATCAGCTATGTCTTTGCGACAAGGTAACAGTAAAGGTATTGATGATATAACTTCACATGAGAATGATGCATCCCTAATTAACTTAAATACGTAATGTGTTGAGTTACCTGTTGATTTGAGCACGCCACCTATTTTAGAGAACCATGTTACTATCATGAATGCATCATGTGATCAAACAATTGAAATACCAACAATTTTGAGTGCACCCGTTGAATTAACTATTGATGCAAAAGAACCAATGTTTAATCATTTTTATATGACCTCTAATCTTGGTGATGATTCTGTGTCCAATGACTTACTGCATGTTTGCTTATTTAAGCATGTTCTAGCATGTAAATTTGATGCAAGTAAGGTTTATTCACCAATGTTGGGATGGTTTAATGATGAATATTGTCAATCTTTTGATAGGAATAAGAGATTCACTTATATGTGCAAACTGAGTTGCAATATTTTCATGCCTTCTACTTATGATAATATTTTGGCTTTATATTTTATGATTTATGAAAGTTACTCATGTATACATGTGTCATATGTGCAAAAATCAAGGGAAGTAAAAATGGATGACATATACATATACAACATGTATACCATGTCTCTTTTGTTAGCCACATTTCAGATTAAGCAACGCCGAGGACGGCTTTGTTTTCAAAAAGGGGCGGATGATGAGGACATGACTACCTTGGATACGACCAAAAATATTGCATACATGCATATTTGTCAGGTGATTTCTAGTGCAAACTATTTAATAATCTATTTATGTTATCCAGAACAAAAATACTTAACATACTTTTGTGTTTTGTCTAATTGTAGGTGTATGGGACATTTGTACAATTCACATATGAAGATAAGGGAGAAAGAGATGTTTACTTGCTGTTCAAAAAGTCCTCTCGCATCACTTTTGGGCCAAGAGAATATAGAGTCCAAGTCTCTCACGTTCTGGATTCAGATTCGGACTGCACAGACATACCTGACTCAAAACGCCAACAACTTTTTCATACAGACTCCTAATTGGGTGATTCTTTTTTTTGTTGGAATCTAGATTTCGTGCTCTTTCCAGCCCAATTGGATTCACCATCAAATTCGTCCGGAGCGTTGAGATATCGATGAAACAATCAGACGCTGCAGCAGAATCCGAGTCAAACAACAAGTCCAAAGGTGTTGCATCACCTC
Organism: Triticum aestivum; assembly: GCF_018294505.1. Lineage (NCBI taxonomy): Eukaryota > Viridiplantae > Streptophyta > Magnoliopsida > Poales > Poaceae > Triticum > Triticum aestivum. The sequence goes on from NC_057807.1 coordinate 358,218,561, forward strand.
CACTTGGGCCCATGAGCCTTGTACGACCTAGGGTTGGTTTTAGGATGCCTTGGGACGTTCTCCCACCTCCTTGGCCGCCACCCCTTCCTCCTATATAAGTAGATCCATCTAGTAGCTTTTTCCTTGGGATTTGTTTAGTTAAAAGTTAGCCATTGCAACTTTGTGTACTTCGTTTGTGTCCAACAACCAGACCAAGACCGCTTACAGATCCCCACCATTATCAATACTTCATCCATATTCGCAATATACAGATTGCTTTATCATATTCTTGCTTGTTCTTCGATTGCTTGCAGGAATAGACCTTCCTGGTCAGGCTGATCGTGCTTCCGGCATCGTCAGTAACCTCCGGAGATTGGTTTAGCGATTGCTAAGGCGCAACGTCGTGCACGTTTGTAGTCGGATCGTCAAAGTCGACTCCACCAAATCGATAGTTATCATCTCATCGAAAGATCGGGACCCTCGCCTCTATTAGTTAGAGCCCAATGCCTCGCTCGGGTTCAGTTAGAGCCAACGTGTCGCACACACGCGCGTACGTGTACGAGAGAAACGCGCATCGCTCGGCCCCCAACCTCCCACCATAACTGGCAACTCCCCAAAATTTTCCTCCCCCTCGCTTCTACCACGATTTTCCGTCATGGATGGCCCAAAGAATGTCATGCAGCTGCGTCTCCGGCCCGCCCAGGATGAAAAGCCGATTTTCTGTCATGATTTTTTTCATAGAAGTAGGAGCCGACCACATCTATGATGATACCGGGTTTTGTCACAATTATCGTCATAGAAGTGTCATATGTATGACAGAAAAAATTTCGTTCGGCCCAAAATGTCACGGATGTGTGTCTTTTTTCTGTAGTGAAGCCAAGCCAGGTTAACAAACACTGGGTTAATAATGAATATGATCTGAAAACTTGTAGTTGAAAGCCAAGCCGGGTTAACAAACACCGGGTTATTATTATGACTGAAAAGCCATACCGGGTCAATTGACACTAGTTTAACATAAATTTTAACAAAGGGGGAAAAACTTGGCAAAAAGCAAATAAAAACCATGTAGTCGAGGCTTTTCAAGGGCTGCCAGGCCCAAATTCGAGGCTTTTCATGGGCTGCCAGGCCGCTGAGTTAAACCATTTTGCAAAGCCTTTTAAGATGGACCTCCAACTAACCAATCGTCGTTTTAACTTTGACAAGTTCAGGGTTTGTATAAGATTGACTTGTCAAACATTCGGCGGGTCGTGCCAGGATTACCTGGATAGGAGTGACTTACTTGATGAAGGCAGGTTAACCCGGGGTTTTAGGTGAATACACCAGGCTTCCAAGCCGTGCTTGATAGCATATTACAAGGGTCCTTTCAAACTCTTTGTTGCAGTGCATAAAGAGCCCCCAAGCAATTTATGTGAGCTGTGATCAATGGGTGCCTATGTTTGAGCTGTGCATAGCATCCAGACTCTCTTTGGCCCCTTGGGTGTGAAGCTCCCAAGCTGTATTGTGGCATGATAGCCGGTTTAACAGGTAGTACTCCGCTTTGTCAGCTGAAGCCCTCATGTAACCCAAAAGATATTTGAAGAAAACAGCAGAGGCCCTGCTTATAGCAAGGATGCCGGTTTATTATATTGATCATAATATATACATTGTCAAAATATGTACATAAGAGAAGCCTATGGCTCAAGTGCAGTAAGGCCGAAGGAGAGCTATGTCCCATGGCCGCCGGGTCTCCTCCTCAGAACTGCGTGAGTCGTCTCGAACATCAATGAGGTAGTATGATCCGTTGTGCAGATTCTTGCTGACCACAAAGGGCCCTTTCCAAGGTGGAGATAACTTGTGCATATCAGTCTGATCCTGGATGAGACGGAGCACTAAGTCGCCTTGTTGAAAGGTTTTTGTTTTAACCCGGCGGCTGTGATAGCGCCGCAGGTCTTGCTGATAAACCACCGAACGAGCCAAAGCCATGTCCCGCTTCTCATCTAACAGGTCCAACTCCTCCTGGCGTGCTTGCTCATTGTTCGCTTCAACATAATTAGCAACCCGAGGCGAATCATGATGGATATCACTTGGGAGGACCGCCTCTGCCCCGTAAACCACGAAGAAAGGTGTGTAACCCGTTGATCTGTTGGGGGTGGTGTTGATGCTCCATAACATAGAAGGTAATTGTTCCACCCAACAACCCGGCGTACGCTTTAAAGAAACCATGAGCTGGGGCTTGATACCCTTCAAAATTTCTTGATTAGCTCTCTCAACTTGACCATTAGACTGGGGGTGAGCCACGGATGCTATATCAAGCCGGATGTGCTCTCTCTGATAGAAGTCCTCCATCTCACCTTTAGAAAGGTTTGTGCCATTATCCGTGATGATGTTGTGTGGAAAGACAAAGCGAAAGATGACCTTTTTGATAAATTGAACCGCCGTAGCTGCGTCACACTGACTTACGGGCTCCGCTTCAACCCACTTAGTGAACTTGTCAACCGCCACCAACAGGTGGGTCTTCTTATCCTTGGATCGCTTAAAAGGTCCTACCATATCAAGCCCCCAAGTAGCAAACGGCAAAGTGATGGGAATCATCCGTAGCTCTTGAGCTAGAACATGAGCTCGGCGTGAAAACTTCTGACAAGCGTCACACCGCTTTACCAGATCCTCAGCACCAGCATGAGCTGTCAACCAATAGAACCCATGACGAAAAGCTTTAGCCACCAGGGACTTTGAACCGGCATGGTGACCACAATCACCTTCATGGATCTCACGTAGAATCTCTTGGCCTTCTTCGGGAGAAACACAATGCTGGAATATGCCTGAAATGCTGCAGTGGTGTAACTCGCCATTGTGAATAACCATGGACTTTGATCGCCGGACTATTTGTCTGGCTAGAACTTCATCATCTGGTAGCTCGCCCCGGTTCATATACGCCAAATATGGAACCGTCCAATCCGGAATTACATGTAAAGTGGCTACCAATTGGGCCTCCGGATCAGGAACAGCTAAATCCTCCTCTGTAGGCAACTTAACAGACGGGTTATGCAAGATATCTATAAAGGTATTGGGTGGTACCGGTTTACGCTGAGATCCCAGCCGGCTTAAAGCATGTGCTGCTTCATTTTTGCGCCGATCTATATGCTCAACCTGATAACCTTTGAAGTGACCCGCCACAATATCCACCTCATGTCTGTAAGCCACCATGAGTGGATCCTTAGAATCCCAAGTGCCAGAAACTTGCTGGGCCACCAAATCAGAGTCTCCAAAGCATCGTACACGGCTTAAATTCATTTCCTTAGCCACACGGAGACTATGGAGTAAAGCCTCGTACTCAGCTACATTGTTAGTACAGGGAAACATTAAACGAAGAACATAACGAATTTTATCAGCTCGAGGGGAAGTAAGGACAACTCCAGCCCCCGAGCCCTCCAATTGCCTGGATCCATCAAAGTGAATAGTCCAGTATGTGTTATCCGGTTTGCCCTCTGGCGCCTGTAACTCGGTCCAATCATTGATGAAGTCAACAAGTGCCTGAGATTTGATGGTTATTCGAGGCCTATACTTCAACCCATGTGGACCAAGCTCAATTGCCCACTTTGCAACCCGGCCAGTTGCTTCCTGGTTCTGAATTATATCGCCCAAGGGAGCAGAGCTGACCATTGTAACGCGATGGCCTTGAAAGTATCGTTTGAGCTTCTAACTCGCCATAAAAACCCCATATACCAGCTTCTGCCAATGCGGATATCGTTGCTTTGACTTGATAAGCACTTCACTGATATAGTAAACCGACCGTTGAACCGGATATTCCTTCCCAGCCTCCTTGCGCTCAACCACAATTGCCACACTGACAGCACGGGCATTAGCAGCCACGTACAATAACAAGGGCTCCTTGTCAATCGGAGCAGCAAGGACCGGTGGTTCAGCCAGCTGCCGCTTCAAGTCCTCAAACGCCGCATCAGCCGCATCACTCTAGACAAAAGTGTCTGTTTTCTTCAACATCTGATATAGAGGAATCACCTTCTCTCCCAAGCAGCTAATAAACCGGCTTAGGGCTGCAATTCGACCCGCCATGCATTGAACATCGTTAATACATGCCAGTTTAGCTAGAGATGTAATCGCCTTGATCTTTTCCAGGTTAGCTTCAATGCCCCTGTTGGACACCAGAAAGCCTAAAAGCTTGCCTGTCGGTACACCAAAAACACACTTGTCCGGATCAAGCATCATCTGATAAACCCGAAGATTGTAAAAGGTCTCCTTGAGATCATCTATCAATGTCTCCTTCTTCCTGGATTTTACTACAATGTCATCCACATAGGCATGAACATTGCGCCCAATCTGAGTGTGAAGACAATTCTGCACACAGCGCTGATAAGTTGCCTGGGCACTCTTGAGCCCAAAGGGCATAGAAACATAGCAGAAGGCTCCAAAAGGAGCAGAAGGCTCCAAAGGGCTCCAATGTGTGTGGACTGCCATTTTGATCTGATGATAACCTGAATAAGCATCCAAGAAACTCAGACGCTCACAACCCATCGTCGCATCAATGATCTGATCAATGCGTGGGAGAGCAAAAGGATCTGCTGGATAAGCCTTGTTCAAATCTGTGTAGTCCACACACATGCGCCAAGTGCCATTTTTCTTAAGGACTAGCACTGGATTAGCCAACCACTCAGGGTGAAACACTTCGATGATAAACCCAGCAGCCAACAGCTGGGCTACCTCCTCACCAATAGCCTTGCGTCTTTCCTTGTTAAAGCGGCGAAGAAACTGCTTGATCGGTTTAAACTTGGGATCAATATTGAGAGTGTGCTCAGCGACTTCCCTCTGTACACCTGGCATGTCAGAAGGCTTCCATGCAAAAATGTCCCGGTTCTCACGGATGAACTCGATGAGCACGCTTCCTATTTCAGATCCAGATTGGTGCTGATGCTAAAGTGCTTGGATGAATCGCCAGGAACGAAATCAACAAGTTTAGTCTCATCTTGCTCAGTGGTGGGCTTCTTCAGAGGGGTCATGTCTGTCGGATCAACATTGTCCTTATAGAACTTCAACTCCTTTGTAGCACAAACCGATTCAGCATAGGCTGCATCACCCTCCTCGCAATCCAAAGCGATCTTACGACTTACGTGGACTATGATGGTCCCCTTATGACCCGGCATTTTGAGCTGTAAGTAAATATAGCAGGGCCTCGCCATGAACTTTGCGTAAGCCGGCCGTCCAAATAGCGCGTGATATGGGCTCTGGATTTTCACCACTTCAAAGGTCAATGTTTCAGACCTGGAATCGTGCTCATCTCCGAACACAACCTCCAAAGCAATCTTGCCAACAGGATATGTCGATTTACCTAGTACTACACCATGAAAAATAGTGTTTGATGGTTTAAGACTCTTGTCTGTTAACCCCATGAGACAGAAGGTTTCATAATACAGGATGTTGATACTGCTCCCTCCATCCATCAGCACCTTGGTAAATTTATAACCTCCCACCTGAGGTGCCACCACTAAAGCCAGATGACCTGGATTATCAACCCGGGGCGGATGATCCTCTCTACTCCACACAATGGGCTGCTCGGACCACCGCAAGTAACGTGGTACTGCCGGTTCAACAACATTAACTGCCCTCTTGTGAAGCTTCTGATCGCGCTTGCACAAGCTAGTAGTGAACACATGATACTGCCTGCCATTCAACTGCTTTGGGTGACTCTGAAAACCTGATTGCTGCTGATTCCCCTGATTATTCTGTTGGTGATCGCCACCTTGTTTGTTCTGGTTGCCCTGATTATTCTGAAACCCAGAGTTTGAACCGCCGCCGCCATGAAAACCTGGACATGAACCGCCCGATGGACCCTGATCATACTGGAAGAGATCAGAGTTTTTGAACTCCTTCATAATGAAACAATCCTTCCAAAGATGTCTTGCTGGAATCTCCTTGGTCCCGTGCTTTGGCCAGGGCTGGTTTAACAAACGCTCCAGATTCATCCCTCCACCGCGCTGGGGCGGTTTACCCTTACGACGCTGCATATTGGTGTTAGCCACAAAATCTGAATTATCTGCTTTGCGCTTACCATTATTCCCATGGCTTCCTTGGTTGTGATGATGTCCCTTTGCACCGTCGTTCTTCTTTCCCTTCTCCAGTTTCTCCTCATCAGAATCGGGATCCTTGGTATTATCAGAATCGACATACTTAACCAAGCCTGCCATAAGTGTTCCCATGTCATTGCAGTGACGCTTAAGCCGTCCCAACTTCATCTTCAGTGACTTAAACCGGCAATTACGCTCCAATGTTATGATTGCTTGGCCAACATTAATCCGGTCCGACGAACGTAAGACTTCTGAAACCCGGTGCACCCAATGAGTTGTTGACTCGTTCTCTCCTTGAACACAGGCATCCAGATCCACAATGGACATCGGTTGTTTGCATGTATCCTTGAAGTTTGCTATAAACCGGGCCTTCAATTGGTCCCATGACTCGATGGAGTTGGCTGGCAGGTTCTTCAACCAAGTACGGGCTGTCCCTTCCAACATCATCGTGAAGTATTTTGCACAGGCGCTTCATCCACATCCAGCATCTCCATTGTCATCTCATAACTTTCAACCCACGCCTCAGGTGGTTGATTGGCGGTGTAATTAGGCACCTTACATGGACCCTTGAAATCCTTGGGCAGTCGCACATTACGGAGAGCCAGAATGAGACACGGCACTCCCCAGGAACTGAAGGCAAGCCCGGTGCCTCGGTCTACTGACACTACTGGCTGAACCGGGGCGGGTTGATAACGACCTGCATATTGTGCTGCTAAAGCAGCCTCCCTTCATGCCCTACCATTATCCACCACGTACTGAGCATTTACCTCACCGCGCGCCGGATTGGGTCCTTGAGGGGCATTACGGCGCCGCGCACTGCTGGACACCTCTGGTTCATCTATGTGCGTGCTATAGCTTTTGCTCGGACGGGGGGTTGTGTGAATCCTGTCTCGGCTGTATGAGTAAGCCTGATGCTGCACCATAGTAGTCTGAAGAAGATCCCTGGCCCGCCGTGTCTCAACCACCGCTGGCGATTCACCCTCCATCAGAATAGATGCCAGCCGGGATGCTGCTGCTATCATGTTATCCAAAGGGGTAGAGAAGTGACCCGGCGGGTGTGTTGTGTATCGCGGCGGGTTGTCGGTTCGTCGGGGTGGACCCATCACCTGAGGTTGATCCGGCACTCCAATCCTTGGCACGATAGTCCGGTTTACTGCTGCCGGGTTACTGGTTCATGCCCGTGGCGTATTGAAGAGATTCATCGCATTGTAATCCGCCGGCAAGCGAGACTGATGTCTCCTCCTCAATACTTCATTCGAGGCGTTCTGATCTAGCAAAAGTCGATAATTCTTGGCCTGAATCCTCTGCGCCTGGGCATCTAAAGCGGCCCGTTCCTCAGCCATCCTGGTTTCCTCAGCCGCCAAGTCCTCCTTGGCCTGAGTTATCTGATCCCGTAGTTTAGTGACCTCTGCGTTATGCCGATCTTGAGTCTCCGGGGTAACTTTTGTGGCTAATAACGTCGTCCAGGCGTCCAACAAACCAGACAGAACTTGAGCCGGCCGGTGCGCGGGGCCTCCTGCCCCAGCTGCTGGTCCGGAACCCAATGCCGCCACAATAGAATTTTGCAAGGTTGGCTGTGTATCGGCCATGAAGATTGCGACTCGGTTTGGCGGTTCAAGAAATTCCGGAATACTAGTGCCATCGGAGTACCCTTCGAACACACCGTCATGAACTTGGTACAGGGACTCGGTTTCACTGGTAGATGACTCGCCATCGGAATAAATGGCCGTCTCACCTTCGGACACCGGTTCAGATCCGATCCCATGGACACATCCTATGAACGCATGCTTCATGGTGGGCTGAATCCGTGCGGGGCTTGCATGCTGCCGTCTTGACGAGGTCGGTGCAGATGTCCGGCTCAGGGCCCGGTTCACCGATCTTGCCGATGAAGACATGAATTCCTCGATTGAGCCGGCGTCGGGGGCCCAGCCTGCATCGTCGATGTAGAGCTTGCCGCGACGACTCTTGGCCATCCGGCCAACCGCGTACCCTTTGAGTCCTTCAAAGCTGCCCTTCAAGAACTCGAAACCATCGTGCGATAGCCCCACGGTGGGCGCCAACTGTCATGGAAATATCACGTCAGATGTCCTCATTAAAGGACTTAGTCGTGGAGCCATCGCGACGGGTTAGCTTAAAGGGGTTAAACCGGACAAAGGACACAAGAGTTTAATACTAGTTCGGCCCCTTACAATGAAGGTAAAAGCCTACGTCTAGTTGTGATGGAATTTATTGGGTTTCGATGACCAGGGAGAGAATACGCTTTGCCTGAGTCTCGAGTTGTTGTTTCTTGTCCCTGAACCGCCACCGGGTCGTCCCTATATATACACAGGTTGACGCCCAACTGGTTTACGGAGTCCCGAGGCCGGCTCATACAAGTGTCCGGCTCGGTCTCGGCCTCCCTAACTTACAATACAAGTTATACAACTATGGCGGTTTACAACTATGGGCCCTAATCCGCCTTTGGGCTTTGGGCCTCTAAGCTTCATCAGTAAAGCGCCATCTTCCTGGTCTTCATGGGCTTCAATGTAGTTGAGGGTGAACCGGCCCCTCCTGGGCGGTTTACACTCAGTAGTTGTATCCCCAACAGATAGTCCTTGGACATTATCAATGATGCGTACCAACAAGTACATGACTTGTTTATGGGACTATGCATTGTATGATGACTGTCCTAAAAAGGTCCCTAGTCGAAAGGGATGTGTGAAAATGCAGCCGACTAGACTAGCATATGACATGGTGGGTGGCTCGGTCTCACTAGCCATGGAGCATTGGATGCTAGCAGGATAATATGGGCTCAGAAAGATCTGGTCGAATTCAACATAGTTGGATCCGAGTCGAGATAAGGTCCGAGTCGAACAGACCCGACTATGAGATGCAGCAATAGGTCATTTGTGAGTCTCTAGTACAACAAATGTTCTATGTCCTAAGACCTGAGCTAGCGCATGTACTCGGGATGGTGACATACCTGCTTTAGGCAGACCAAACTGAAAGGATCGATATGGTTGACTAGAGGGGGGAGGGGGTGAATAGGCAACTACCAATTTTTAGCTTTTCTTAACAAATTAGGTTTAGCAACAAATCGGCCGTCTAGATGTGCCACTAGGTGAGCAACCTATATGATGCAAACAACAACAACAATAAGTGCAAGCAAGAGATACAACACAACAATAGCTTGCACAAAGTAAAGGGAAGAAATAACCACAAGTGGGGGAAGTACGTCTCCATTGGAACGGTGTGGAGGCACAATGCTCCCCAAGAAGCCACTAGGGCCACCGTATTCTCCTCATGCCCTCACAGAATGCAAGATGTCGTGATTCCACTAGTAGTGCCCTTGAGGGCGGCGACCGAACCTTTACAAACAAGGTTGGGGTTATCTCCACAATTAGATTGGAGGCTCCCAACGATACCACAAAGCTTCACCATAATGGAATGTGGCTCCAAGGTGACCTCAACCATCTAGGGTGCTCAAACACCCAAGAGTAACAAGATCTGCAAGGGATTAGTGGGGGGAATCAAATTTCTCTTGGTGGAAGTGTAGATCCGAGCCTTCTCAACCAATCCCTTGAAAATCATCAAATTTGATTGGCTAGGGAGAGAGATCGGGTGAAAATGACCTTTGGAGCAACAATGGAGCTTGGGGGAAAAGAGGCAAGTCTTCTTGGGGAAGAAGACCCCCTTTTATAGTGGGGGAACCAATCCAACCGTTATCCCCTCCTCAGCCTGCACAGGGTGGTATTATCGCTCAGGGGAGCGGTACTACCACTGGCAGCAGCGGTACTACTGCGAGCCCCAGCGGTACTACCGCAGAGACAGAGAGCGGAGGCCTCAGAGGGGGAAGGGACACTGGAGCGCTAGCCCGGGCAGCACTAGCAGCGATGGTAGGTCCGGTACTACCGCTCGCGAGCGATACTACCGCTGCTACTACCGTAGAACCCAACACGAGATGTGCGGGTCTTGAGTCAAGGCAGTACCAGCACGGAGCCAGAGCTGCACTACCGCTGATGGCCACGAGCGGTACTACCACTGTCGAACAGTGGTACTGCCGCTTGAGGATGTCAGCGGTACTGCCGCTCCGGACCGGCGGTACTGCCGCTGGCACCACCCAAGTGTCACTTCCATGATACCGGAAAACTCCAAGGAAGAGGAAAGGAGCTGAGGGTGCGAGATAGAAGTGTACGTGTTGATTCCACCCTAGCCTTTCCGATGTGGACCTCCTCTTGATAGTATGGTGTCTCCTACGACTCAAGTCCACCAAAATCGAAATGAAAAAGACTACACCATCTTCACTTTGAGCTCTGACGGGAAAGAATTGTCTCGTGCCAATGAATGAATGTCTGAAATGCTCAATGCACGCGATTAGTCCGCAAATGTATTGTCATCAATCACCAAAACCACTTAGAGAGAGACATGCCCTAACAATCTCCCCCTTTTTGGTGGATTGATGACAACACATGATTTGCATAGAGATATAACAAGAGAGTAAGCAAACCCGAGAGACTACAAAATATAGATGGCGTCCCCCTAGATGTGTGCACTTAATTAGACATGCTATTGGAATGCAAATAACACACATTAGGATCAATACCCCCCCTATATTTTATAGACCAACAACCCTTGCATCAACGATAAGAGAATATAAGATGGGATGCAAGAAGTAGTAAGTGAGCATAATATAAACATAAGTTAAGCATGCATCTCACATACTACCATAGTACTAGAGATGTATTAGATAAGCATAAGATAGGATAGCATATGTCTCACACCATATGTCAAGGTTACCAGGTCTCATAGACACAAACCAAACCAAAGCAGATGACACAAGACACAAGACACAAGAGTTTGCGAGAGAGAATGGCATGACAAATAAAACACACTCACAACTCGGCAAAACACTAAACTATCCCCCACCCTTTGGCATCGAGACACCAAAAGGGAAAAGAGTGTTGTTACGGTCACAGGTGATAGCAACACTGAAGATCTCCATCATCACATCCCCACGTGGTCGCCCACATCTCCGTCATCGGCAGTGGGCTGCTCAGACTCTGAATCTATCCATGGGTAGTGCCGAGAGACCCACTCCTCTTCGTCACTGACCTTGTCCTCTGATCCAATAGCAATCTCTGCACCCAGGTGGCGCATAAGGACCTTTTGATGACTGCGTGACTTCTTCTCAGACACATGGGCCATATACTGCCCGTGGGACTCCATGCAGAAGAGCTTCTTCATCTTCCGCTTGAACTTCTTAGCCCACGAGGACTCCACTCCAGAGGGCTCATAGTCCTCGTCATCATTAGCATCAGCCTCAGCCTCGTCAGCACTTGTCGGAATCCCAGACTTCAGAATAGGAGGGCCCCAGTGCTCCTTCCGTCTCAGATGCTTAATCTCATGAGAGACCAAGTCACCAGTCTCCAGCAAGACACCAAGATAAGTGTGTGCCCATGCCTTCTCAATGAGCAACATTAGGTAGGGGCATAAATGGGGCACTTGCGCTCACTGATGGCTTGAGTAGCTCTGATCACATGACATGAGAAATATCCAAGGAATATCCAATGTTGTTGTTGTCCTTCTCATGCTAGCAAAATAGTAGAATATCCACGAGGTACGAGTGGATCATATCCAAGTTCCCAATGCGAGGAAAAAGAGTCTCTCCGAAGATGTGATGAAGGATGTCCATAAAAGGACACAACTCATAAGTCTTCTTCCCTGTCTCGGTGTTAACCTTCAATGTGCTGTAAGGCCAAAGAGCTTGCTTGTGAGTAGAAGTTTCATTCTTGTGAGGACAAAAGCCAACCGGGTTGTTAAGTCCTTGGTCCTCAACACCCAACAGTTCCATGAATGCCTTCCATTTGACTGAGAGAAGTTTGCCATTTATCATCCAAGTCATAATCCTTTCCACATCAGTGCCAAGGTGGACTGTGGCATAAAACTAAGCCACCATCTCTGCATCAAAATCCTTGTTGAACTCCATGATCTTGAGAATGTTCAACAGAGCACACATATCCAGTGCCTCACCAAAGTAGGCACGATCCTTCTCCAGATATGAAATGTCGATGGAGCAACCATCAACATAGAGATTCTTCTTTGCCTTGAGCACATCAAAGAAGACAGAGAACTGAAACTGGTTCCAGAAGGGACGATTGACAAGAGCTGGATCTTGATCTTGAGCATACTGGTTGCAACGACGAGCCACACAGTTCCTTAGCAGTCATCTCAATCACAGACTTGGCCTTCGTCTTGGGCTTCTTCACAATGCTCTTGGTAGGCGGCTTGGGTTGACTTGTAGGAACACCTGAAGAAGCAGCAACTGCCTTAGAAGTGCGAAAGCTCTTTGATCCTCCAGAACACCCGGGGTTGATACGACAGACGGGGGGCTCCGAAGTGCCATCACCTAAAACCACACAAACACCGGCAAAGAAAGCCAACAAAACACTCATAAGCCAGCAGAAAAAAAGCAACAAAGATCAATGGTTGGTATGAGAAAGGTGGATTCCGGCATCTCGAGCGGTAGTACCATCCCCAGCAGGCGGTAGTATCGCCCGAAGCGGTAGTACCGCTCCAAGGGACAGGTAGTACCGCCCGGTCAGGCCACAACCGCTGCAAGATCCGGTACTACCGGGGGTGCCAAAATAAAAATACTCCTACCAAACATCAATCCAACTAGTCTAGCAGCCTTCAACATCCTACTCAAGCCCCGATTTGGCCAAAAATCGATAAATGCTAAGACTATTGCCCCAAAAGCCCAGATCTAAAAATTAGAAGCAACGAGGAGAGGAACAGGGGCAATACCAACATCCATGGAAAGAGGAAGGGGTGGGGATCGATTCCACCAGACAGAAATGCGAAGGATGGCCCGAAGAAGGCGGCCCGGCGGCGGCCTCCCACGACAAGTTCGTCGCTGGAGCAGGAGAGGAACTGGTGGGGTGAGTCGAATGGGTATGGGGGAGTAAAACTCCCCCTGCCCGTAACATAACCCCTAGTCCCGCCCCGCAATGGTAGTAACGCTCGGGCGGGCGGTAGTGCCACTTGATGCCACTCGGCGGTAGTATCGTCCGTCCTGAGCGGTAGTACCGCCCAACAAGAACTCGTCGAGACATAACAAACAAAAGGCCTAGCTTCAACAAAATTAAAACACCGAGACAAGCCAAGGGTGCAACTTTAAAGATAAAACACAACAAAAAGCCAGAGATGCACCCAAGGAGAGACAAGAAACAAAGCACACAACAAACACAAGCAAACCAATTAGAGAAAAGGAATACCACACAACTCTCAAGGAGAGGGAGGTGGCCGAGGCCACCTATGTTTGAGTCAAGTGGTATGGCACCGCGAAGATTTTAACCTTGGGCCCATGACCAAAACTCATTTTTGAAGCACAAGTACCATAAAAAATGGCTAATGTAAAAGATGTGATCGACTTATGCATAATGGGGGGAGGGAGAGTTCATTGAGAGAACAACACTCCCCCTATGTCCATGCCTACATCTAGAATAATATATGATGATGAGTGTGGTGGGGTGTGCCTAGATTCAAGCCACATTGCTCAAATCAATTATATTTAGCTCATGCCTTAACTTGCGAAATCTTGCTTCATCTAGAGGTTTGGTGAAGATATCCGCTAGTTGCTCTTGAGTGTTGATGTAGATAATCTCAATATCTCCACGCTTGATGTGATCCCTAATGAAATGATGACGAATATCAATATGCTTCGTCTTGCTATGTTGCACTGGACTGAGAGAGATCTTGATAGCACTTTCATTGTCACATAGAAGAGGCACTTTGTCAAGAGTGACACCGTAATCCTTTAAAGTTTGCCTCATACATAACAATTGTGCACAACAACTTGCGACAGCTACATATTCGGCCTCAGTGGACAAGAGAGACACACAATTTTGCTTCTTCAAAGACTAACTCTGTCGCGGGAAACCATGGCCACCTATGGGACCAGGAGGCCCCTTCCTGGTTCGGCAGGGGGGAGTCGCGTTGCACAAAGAGCAGACGAGCGTGAGGCAGCATGGAAGAGATCACACGGGTAGTTTTACCCAGGTTCGGGCCGCCGCGAGGCGTAAAACCCTACTCCTACTTTTGGTGGATTGATGGTGGAAATGTGGTGTTGGAGCGTATTACACTTGCCCGACAAGGGTTGCCTTAGGGCGGCAGCGACTACGCGTGTATGGGGGTGTGAGTTATTCAACCTTCTAACCTTGTTTATGGTTGCCAAGGGACTCCTTTTATGGATCAAGGGGTCACCACAATGGCAAAGTAGTCATTATGCATTGATATGATAGCAAACAATTCTATCATACCTAACTCTATGGGCTGACAGTGCGCATTTAATGCACCACTCAATGTCACATCATTGGTTACCCAGCAAGGCTTGCCGGGCTATCTTGCCAGCTCCACTCCTGCTTGTTTGACACGTCGCAGGACGGGTGTCATATGTGGGTTTTTCCTGTAGGGAGAGGCTGCCATGTGGCGAATGGCTACCACTTAATCACTCTGCGTCTTGACACCACACTGATCAACGACATGAGTCATGGTGGAGTGGTTGGTGCGGTGATTTAGCCTCAGCAAGTCCCGGCAGGCCCTGCCGGGACGCCTTGGTCGTCTTCTTCTGGGGGTGGCCTCGTCCCTTGTCGGGCTCGCTTGCCTGGCACAGGAGGCCTTTCTCTTGACGATATCTTGCTTGCCTAGCTTGGTCTTGGTCCCTCTGATCTGCTTGTTGGTCCTTCGAATCTCTTGGTTTCTTGTACTTTGTCTTGGGTTGGTGCTTGAACCTTGATCCCGTGCCTGTGCACAGTCAGGGCAACATACCCAGGGTTTGTTGCACTAACAGAAGCCCCCGGGCCTGCCCCGAGCGTGCTGTCGAGCGTCGCCGGGGTAGGGCCTAATAAGTGCACAGGCAGAGTTGCTGGAGAGGCTGGTCTCTTGAGATCTCCTTTGCTTCTTCATTAGTCTTGATTTCGGGCCAGTTTTCGGTTCCCCCGTGCGTCGTGTAAAGCTAATAGTGGTGGGGGCGCTCTAATAATGGCCCGTGAATGACTTCAACGCACGGGGTAGAAACCTCCAATTCACTCTTCCCACCACATCCTTATCCTTAGCCACGTATGTTGCATGCATCACGCGGGGTAGGTAACAGAGGCGTGTGGCACGTGAGAGCATCAAGGCGAGGGCCCGGTTGTAACGCCCCGAGACCGATGCGCCAGATGTCTTTCAGTTATTCACCGTCGTTGCCATGTCATTCTCTTGCATGTTGCACTTTTCCATGTCATCATGTGCATTTCATCTGTATGTTTTCCAAAACTTGCATCCACCCGGGTTCTCTCAGTTCTTGCCATTGTCCGTCTGAGCCCAACCACACTCGCACGCGCCCGTCGCACCTCCCATATCTTGTTTTGTGAGCCACAAAAAAACATTCTCGGAATGGGCCGAGAGTTGACGAGCAGTCTTGGTACACCATCGGTAGACCTCCTGTCAAATTTCGTTCCATTTGGAGGTCGTTTGATGCCCCAACGGTTAACCGCATTAACTGCTGGACCCCTTTCTATTTGCAGCCCAGCACCCCTCCACAACAGCCCGCTAGCCCATCTAACTCACCTCCATGCTCTCCACCATTTGATCACGATCGTGTGGGCGAAAACCGCACCTAAATAGCCCTCTCCTAGCTCCCAGAACCTATAAAAAGGCTCCTCTCCCTCCATTTTCGGGTAAACCTTAGCCTTCTTCCGCCTCCTGTCACCGAACGTGTCCGCCCCCGCCGACGGACATGTCCATCACCTCCCTCAGCCACTCACACCCCGCCACGTTGCCCAGCTCCTCCCACCTCCACCGCCGGACGTGCCCGAGCCCGCGCGGGCCCTCCGAAGCCCATCGGGGCCCGGGTCGGCCCGACCCTGCGCCGTCATCCGCTCCCCACAGCGCCCCACCGCCGTCCTACATGCGTTGCTGCCTCGCCGCTTCCGCATGCCGGCACCGCTCCGCCACCTTGCCTCCGTGCACCGCGCCTATGCGCCGCCGCTTGTGCCTCCCGCGCCACCGCGGTCATCGCCCGACCTCGCTAGCTATCGCCCATCGCTACCCAGCCGCTGGAGCCGCCGCCTTCAAGCGCCATCGTCCGCCCCGACCCCGTCGGCCATGTATCCGGACGGGATGGAGCCCGCGCCCCCGGATCTGGATAGCCCCAGGTCGTCCCCGTCGCCGGAGTCCCTTTGTCGGCGCCCTGTGACCACGCCGGCCCTCGTCCGCCGCCGGGACGACCCCGTCCACCATCGGCCTGGACGGCGTCGACCACCGATCCAAACGCGTGCCCCTGGATCTCGCCGTCCCCGGATCCCTTCATCCCGGAATCTCTCCATCCCGTTTTTCGTGAGGTGAAATTCCACCAAGTCCCTAGTTTCAACAACAGATGTGCATCTTTGAGTGGCTCTAACTTTGTGCTCATTTCTCTGTTTGGAGTGCATGATATGTCAAAATGTTCATATCTTGATGCTCTACATGCTAGTGTATTTTGCGTTCATGTTACTGTCCATATAGATGCCTTAATATTCGTCGCAAAACTGCTAAGTGATATAAACTGTTGAATTCTGCTGCTTGTTAACATCATGTGTGCATCTTGTGAGTGCTATAACTTTGTCTCTGTTGATCCTATGATGATGATCTTGATATGAAAATGTTCATCTCAGAGTGCTCTAAATGTTGGTGTGCTTTGCATTAATTTTAGGGTTCATCTTGACATGTTAATACCTGTTGCATAAGTGCTTGCT
Source organism: Triticum aestivum (assembly GCF_018294505.1). Lineage (NCBI taxonomy): Eukaryota > Viridiplantae > Streptophyta > Magnoliopsida > Poales > Poaceae > Triticum > Triticum aestivum. Next base: position 358,235,350 of record NC_057807.1, read on the forward strand.
GATGTTAACTGCTGAAAACTGTTGTAACTTGTCTATTTGTCTTTTTTATATCTTTTGTGTGATTTTCTTTCGAGCATCATGTCCACATGTTTTAGGAGCATAATCATGCCATCTTTATGGTTATGCAATCCATTTATTTTGATATGTCTTGTGGTGAGTGCATCAAGCTTGTGAAGTGGCTACTTGCTGTTAATGTTCTGTCAAGTCTGAATATGTCATATCATGTTGCTATGTTTATTGGATGCTACCATCAAATCCATGCATAATCTGGAGATGCTTAGTTGACATGTTTTGATTTCCATGTTATGATATATCATTCCATGCCTTTGGTTGCCTCATATATATTCTGTGGCATATGTTTTCATTGCCATAAACTTGCTAAAATGATGTTCCAGTTTTTTGTTAACTTCATGATACCATGTTGTGAGCTTGATATTAATTAATCTATGCCTCTTTTGGAGATGCTCTAATTACATGAATTGAAGTATGCTATGAGTAATTTGTCTACATGCCATGTTTGTTAATTTTGTACTTCATATGATCTCTGTTTCAAGCTTGCAAACATGCTATGATAATGTTGTTGTTTTAGACTTGCTGAAACTGTTTCTACGTTCAAACTTGTCTTGATGGTTCCCACTAATACATGAGCCATATGCGTATGATGCCTTGATGTTATTTGCTCTTTGTTCTGTGTACTTTGATGCCATGCCATTGGTTGCTATGTGTAGGTTCTGTAGCATCTTTGTTTCATGCCTCCAATATGCCATCATAATAACTCTGCTCGTGCATATGCCCTGTCTTTCACTGTCATAATCTGTGTAAGTTGCTTCTTGCATTGATCACCTTGGTTTAATCTTGATGCCTATGAACCTGAACCTTAATGATATTTGAAGCATGTTATCCTTCATTTGATTGCATATCAAGTTTGTGCCCTTATGTTTCCTGTAGCATGTTGTTTTGATGATTGCGAAGTGCCTAGTTGTTGTTTTGGGCAGATTGTTGTTATAACTTGTTTGGAGTGTGTGTGTTGCACCGTTGCTCCGTTTTGGGCGTGCTCTATATGGAACTTGCTTAGAATTGCATATAGATTCATAATATCTTGTTGCATCCATGTGGAGTGTGTTTGCTTGATGTTTCAATGCATTTTACATCAATACCATGTTTACTTGTTTTGCTCATATCTTCTAGGCCGTAGCTCTGAATTAAATGAACTTTATGTCAGGACCTCGACTCGATGTCACATTGATCTAGCCGGTAACACCTCATATCACTTTGCGGCCTCACGCACGGTATCCCCACGGGTGTCGCCTTACCTTTGCCCGGGACCGTTTGCGCCTTTTGGCTCACGTATATGATAGTGTCGCTAGCATCCATATGATAAGGAGCCCGGGCTGACATGACTAGTCGTAAACCCAAAGTGGCACAGACTTACAGGGACAGGCATCCATGACCCAGCTTCAAACGTGTCGGTCATCAGCAAGTGGGTCCGGGCTGTAGCACTGGGCTAGCAGGACTCCGGTAAACCGGGCTGTAGCGGGCTAACAGGACTCCGGTACTCAATGCGTGACATTTCCCCGAAGGGACAGACACAGGAACGAAGAAGGACACATGCCGGCCAGCCTAAGTGCTCCAGAGCAGTAGCAAGCTACCATGGCTCAACGGTAACACTAGGAGACATTTCCCGGTAAGAGAGGCTACTAAAGATAAACAACTAGATAGTCAGATCCCACACATACCAAGCATTTCAATCATACACACAATATGCTCGATATGTGCAAATACAACGAAGCAACACAACATGACTCTACGACACAAGTACTTTATTTAAGGCTCAGGGAGCCATACATAACATACACAAAGGTACGGGTCTCACGACCCAGCATTCAAGTCATACAGTCATACAAACCAGCAGCGGAAGTAACTTGTCTGAGTACAGACAACTAGTAAAATAAACGAGGCTTGGAAAGCCTAGCTATACTACGTGGTCCTTCACAAGCTCAGGATCACCACCTGGGCCTTTAGCCTACTCGTTGATGTCAACGTCTACGTAGAACCCATCAGAAGGGGTTGCAGCGTCTTCTGTAAAAATGTAAATTATAGCAACATGAGTACAAAGGTACCCAGCAAGACTTACATCAGATCCTACATACATGCATATTATCAAGAAGGGTTGGTGGAGTTATTGCAGCAAGCCAGCTTTGACTCTTGGCTAGGCTAACATACGAGACTCCAACTTGAAATGGTTTTGCGTACACGAGTCCACTACTCACCACTTCAATACACTACCGAGGATCCGCCTCCGTCTTCCTACGGAAGAGCCATCCTCGGCACTCACACTTATCTTGAGGCTTTTAGTAGTTTCCATTTACTTGTCTATGAACTGTATAGGCAACCAAGTAGTCCTTTACCGCGGACGCGGCTATTCGAATAGATCATGATAACCCTGCAGGGGTGTACTTCTTCATACATGTTTCCACCACTTAGCGTGTGCACACGACATGTGCTCGGCAGACTTCAAGCGAAAGCCGACGTGGGTGTAGACCACGACCTACCTAAACACTTAAGTCTCTAGTCCAGGTTTATCGCCTATCCAGGTTCCATCCGCAGGGAGTCCGGCCGAGGTTTCCCATACGGCCCCGAACGATGTGAACAGGGTTCCCGAGATACCTAACGGGTATTCGGTACACCGTGCCACGTACCTACCGCATCACAGCCCACCCCTACGGTCAGCGCTGTCCACGGAGTAGGCTACAAACACCAGAAACTACTTGCAACTCCTGGACAGAGAGCTAGGGTGATTAAGAAGTCGAGCGGGGTCATATTTCAGGGCCCAATGCATGGTAGTAGCTGTGTCTTAAATCACACATACAGATCTCAGTGCTTAGGGTCGGCTTCAATGAAACAACCCACCATGTACTCCTACATGGCCTCTCATCGATACCTTTACCAAATCGTGTTCACCACACCACTCTCATTACCGACATAATCATTTCACTCTAGCCATCACCCAGATGAACCAGACCTGACACGACTCTAAGCATAGCAGGCATAGCAAGGTAGGAACAACACATACATATGGCTCAATCAACTCCTACACATGCTAGTGGGTTTCATCTAGTTACTGTGGCAATGACAGGTCATGCAGAGGAAATGGGTTCAACTACCGTAGCACACAGCAGTTTGAAACGCGTTGTCTTAATGCAGTAAAAGAGAGCAGGAGTGAGAACATGGGATTGTATCGATATGCTCAAATGGTTGGTTGCTTGCCTGATGGTTCGACGCACTGATACGGTTCTTCGTTAGGGTAATCACGGTACTCCTCGGAGGCAGAACCTGTCACAAAGGACACCGATACACAACCATCACCAAACAATGTGCAACAATATGATGCATGCATGAAACATGGCAATATGAGTGTGTTGGGCTAATGCAACTAAAACCAGAGGGGTTTGAACCAATTTGAATCAAAGATTCAAATTTCAAACTCAAACATGGCCTTTTAAAGTGCTTTTCCTTGTTCTGCATTAAACATCAAGTTAACTTGGTTAATCATGCATGAAAATAGCACAGATGGATAGATTGGATTTTTCTGATCATTTTTCATATATAATTTGTCTAATTTGGAGTTACAGAATAAACGTTATGAATTTTTGAAGTTTAATTTATATTCTGGAATTTCCTATATTAGAATAATTCCAGAAAATTATTATTGCGTCAGCCTGACGTCAGTGTGACGTCAGCAGGTCAACGGAACATGTCAGGGTCAAACCTGACAGTGGGTCCCGCATGTCAGGGTAATTATTTTAATTAAAGTTTAATTAAAACTAAACCTGTTTAATTAACAGGGCTGGGCCCCACCTGTCATTGACTCAGGGGAGTCAACCAGGGCCCACCCGTGGTCAAAGTCAATGCCAGCAGCGCCGGCGTTTAGCCGCCGGCGAGCCCGACGCGGCGGCGGGAGTGGTTTTGGCCATTTCGGCCACCAAATGGGTCGCGGAGACCACCGGAGTGGAGCTGAGGACAAGCCGCAGCTCTTGGTGGAGTCCGTTGGGGTCGGGGTGACCGGAGTTGGCGCCGGCGACGACTTTGGCGGCCACCGGGGTTCGGCCGAAGATGAACTTGGCGCTAGAGGGGTTGGTGAGGCTCGGGGAGTGGCTAGCTAGGTGCTGCGGGACTCGGTGAGTAAGATGGACACCAGCTTGTGGCCGGAGGGTGGCCGGAAGCACGTCGGCGACGAGATCTGCGACGGTGCGGGCGTGTGATCCTCGTGCGGTGGCTACACGGCTCGGGAATAAGAGAGGGAGGGTCGGAGGAGTAGCTAGGCTCACAGCGCTCCCGTAGAGGCCACCGGTGGGGTTGGGGACGAGCTGAGGCAGCGACGGCGTTGAAGGGGATCTCCGGCGACGGCGAGCTCGGGCGAGGTCGGTGCGGTGGTCTCGGGCCGCTCGAGCACACGGGGCTCGGCTAGCTCGATGAAGTGGACGGCGGCGAAGCTCCTGGACACGGTGGCACGGCGTGGGGTGGACGGAGGGCGTGGCTACGGCGAGGGGGTGGTGGCGATGGCGTCGGCCATGGCTGGGGCGTGCGAGGGGGAGGAGCTGGAGAGGAGAGGGGTGTCTGGGGGGTTCGGGGGAGAGAGGGAGGCCGATTCACGGCGTTAGCCGGGCGAGGGAGGCGGCGAGGCGGCGAGCAGGTGCGTGGCACCCTTGCGGTGCTCGCCGTCGAGCACCTGCCTGCCTGCCTGGCCGGCAAGCAGCTCGCTGGCGCGGTGCTGGGCTGGGCCGGCAGGTGGGCCGGGTGCTGGGCGCCAGGTAAGCTTTCTATTTACTTTCTATTTCTGTTTTTTAAATCTTCTGCAACTTTGTTGAATTTAATATAATACTTAGGCAACTCCAAAAATCACCAAACTACTCCTGGTCCATAGTTGGATTATTTCCAACATGAAACATTTTAGTTTGGAGATATTTGAGCATTTAAATATTTTATATAATTTTAAATGCCCAAATTCAAATATTTATGATTTAATTCAAAAACCCTAAGCTGGCCTAGAAAAATGTGCACCACTTTTGGCAGAGGTTCTGAACCAAGACAAAAATGATGGGCATTTTAGAAGGGCATTTCAGGTTCATTGAAAATTATTTTTAGTAACCCTAGTTGGTTTCAGAGGGGGCTGGGGGTTCTGTCATCCCCATTTCAGGTTTCTGATGAAAGAGTAAACATGATGCAACACTCTAATGCATGGCTAACTAGGATGTGACAACTCACCCCCACTCAAAAGAATCTCGTCCCGAGATTTGGGTTCCTCCGGGAAGAAGGCGGGATACTCGAGTCGAAGACGATCCTCCCTTTCCCAAGTTGCTTCATCCTCAGAATGGTGCGACCATTGTACTTTGAGAAACTTGATATTATGACGTCGAGTGGTACGCTCGGCCTGATCAAGGATACGAATGGGGTACTCTCGATATGTAAGATTATCTTGGAGATCAAGCGTTTCGTGGTCCACTCCACGGATAGGATCCGAGAAGCAACGCCTGAGTTGAGAAACGTGGAAGACATCGTGGACTCTGGAGAGGTGCGGAGGTAGTTCCAATTGGTAGGCAACTTATCCTCGTTTGGCGAGAATGCGAAAAGGTCCAATGTAGCGAGGAGCCAATTTGCCTTTGATACCGAAACGATGGGTTCCCTTCAGAGGGGTAACCCGAAGGTAAGCCTTCTCGTCAACCTCGAAAGTCATAGCCTTATGTTTTCGGTCATATTGACTCTTTTGACGGGATTGGGCTGTTTTCAACTTTTCACGAACGATGCGAACTTGCTCTTCTGCTTCATGAATCATATCCGGGCCAAAGAATTGTATTTCCCCGGTCTCTGACCAGTTAAGGGGTGTTCGACACCGTCGTCCATAGAGAACTTCAAAAGGGGCTTTACCCAAGCTGGATTGATAGCTGTTGTTGTAAGCGAATTCGGCAAATGGAAGGCACTTCTCCCAATCCATTCCGAATGAGATAACAGAGGCTCGAAGCATGTCTTCTAGAATCTGGTTGACGCGTTCCACTTGACCACTCGACTGAGGGTGGAAAGCGGTGCTAAAGGAGAGACGGGTTCCCATAGCATTTTGGAAACTTTCCCAAAATCGAGAGGTGAAAAGACTTCCTCGATCCGAGTTAATTTCCAAAGGAACACCATGGAGAGACACTATTCGGGAGATGTATAAGTCTGCCAGCTGACTAGCGGTTATACTCTCACGAACAGGTAGGAAATGGGCTACTTTGGAAAGACGATCGACAACGACAAAGATAGCATTATTCCCTCTCTTGGTCCTGGGAAAACCGGTAATGAAATCCATACCAATTTTATCCCATTTCCATTCAGGAATAGCTAGGGGTTGAAGGGTGCCAGCAGGCCGTTGATGCTCTGCTTTTACACGACGACAGACGTCGCAATTAGCAATATACTGAGCAATTTCTCTCTTCATCCTGGTCCACCAGAACATCTGGCGTAGGTCCTGATACATCTTGGTACTACCCGGATGAATGGTGAGAGGAGATTCATGAGCCTCCTTAAGGATCAACTGCCGTAGATGCTGGTTCTTGGGAACCACTAAACGGTTCTCAAAGTACACAACACCATGATCATTTATGGAGAAACAACTAGCACCTCTGCTAGCAATGTTCTCCTTGATCTTAGCTATTCCCTTATCTCGCTTCTGGGCAGCGATGATTTGATCCTTAAGAGTAGGTTTCGCCACCAAGGTGGAAAGAAATCCTTGAGGAACAATGTGAAGGTTAAGCTTCCGAAATTCCTCATGGAGAAGCGGTTGACTTTGTTGTAACATCAGGTTGTTACAATAAGATTTACGACTTAGTGCATCAGCCATGACGTTGGCTTTCCCTGGGGTGTAGGTTATTCCTAAGTCGAAATCTGTGATCAACTCAACCCAACGTCTTTGCCTGAGATTCAAATCCGGTTGGGTGAAAATGTACTTCAGACTTTGGTGATCGGTGAATATTTCGCAACGGTTACCGAGGAGGTAATGTTGCCAGGTCTTAAGTGCATAGACTACGGCTGCAAGCTCTAGATCATGAGTAGGATAATTCTCCTCATGTGGGTGCAATTGCCGTGAGGCGTAAGCAATTACGTGTCGATCTTGCATGAGGATGCAACCTAGTCCTTGTTGCGAGGCGTCGCAGTAGATAACAAAGTCCTTGGAGAAGTCTGGCGGTACCAGTACGGGAGCAGAAGTCAGGCGTCTTTTCAGTTCCTGAAAGCTGTGCTCACATTGTGGAGTCCATTCGAACTTCTTATCTTTCCTGAGGAGTTCGGTTAGAGGTTTGGCAACTTTGGAGAAGTTCTCGACAAAGCGACGACAATAGCTCGCTAAGCCCAGAAAACTCCGAACTTGCTTGACCGATTCAGGTGGAGTCCAATTAAGGACGGCTTGAACTCGCTCAGGGTTAACAGCAATACCTTTACCAGATATTACATGACCCAGATAGGTCACTTCTGACAACCAAAATTCACATTTGGAAAACTTGGCATAAAGGCGATGCTCTCGAAGTTTCTGCAACACTAGCCTTAGATGTTCGGCATGTTCTTCCTCGTTCTTAGAGTAGATGAGTATATCATCGAGATAAACTACGACGAATTTATCCAGATACTCCATGAAGATTGAGTTCATTAACCGAGAAAAGGTGGCTGGAGCGTTGGTTAATCCGAAGGACATGACGGTGTACTCGTATTGCCCATAACGAGTAACAAAGGCCGTTTTAGGGATGTCCCCGTTTCTGATTTTGATTTGATGGTAGCCCAACCTCAAATCCATCTTGGAGAAGACTGAGGATCCAGCGAGCTGATCATACAGGTCGTTGATCCTGGGGAGCGGATATTTGTTCTTGATTGTGACAAATTGACAGGTCGGTAATCTACAACCATCCGGTCCGTACCATCCTTCTTCTTGACGAATAGGACGGGGCAAGCCCACGGAGATGAACTAGGTCGGATGAAACCCTTTTTCAAGGACTCATCGAGTTGTTTCTTAAGCTCGGCTAGTTCTAGTGGTGCCATCTTGTAAGGTCTTCTAGCAATCGGAACGGTTCCTGGAATGAGGTCTATTACGAACTCAACATCCCTGTCAGGTGGAACACCTGGCAATTCCTCTGGAAAGACATCCGGGAAGTCACGGACTACCGGAACGTCCTCAAGGTCTGGCAAAGGGCTGGCGTTAAGAGAATATAACTGTCGCTTGGCTATTCGGGTCAAGACATTGACTATCTTCCCCGAAGGATGGGTGAGTTGAACAGTCCTAGAGAAGCAATCAATTTTGGCTTGATGAGCTGACATCCAGTCCATACCCAAAATGATATTAATATCTGAAGATTTAAGGGCTATCAAAGATGCGAGGAAAACTAGTCTGTCGACTTGGATTTCATTTCCATGGCTTACTCTAGAAGTTTGCCATTTGGATCCCGGAGTTTGAATTACCATAGAGATTGGCATGTCACAGAATGCGATGTTATGTAGACGAGCATAATTTTCGGATATAAAAGAATGAGAGGCTCCTGTATCGAAAAGAACAGATGCCGGGTGGCAATTAACAAGAAGCGTACAAAGAACAACGTTGGGATCCTCTTGAGCTTCCTCGGCTGAGATACAGTTGACATGGCCACGTGTAGCGGTGGCCGGCTTGGCGTGGAACACTTTCCCTGTCGGTTTGCCACGGCCAACAGCTTTAGCAGACTGGTTGGGGTTGGTCTGGGGACACTCACGCATATAGTGACCAGATTCCCCACACTTGAAACAGGTCACGGAACTGGTACGTGGAGGAGCATTGTTGGTTGGACCCCCATAGGGTTTGGCTGGTGCAGACTGTTGAACGGGGCGAGGCGCCTGGAAAGATGGCCTCGGTGTGAACCTGGGTGGCAGGGCGGTGTTGGGCACCCACACGCGGCGCTTCTGAGGACCAGCACCGGATGAGGAACCCATGTCACGGCCATGCTTGCGTGTTGCGTCATAATCAGTCTGACCAGTTTCAGCACTGATGGCCTTGTTGACATGTTTCTGAAAAGATGTGCACTCATGCAGACGGAGGTCGCGACGAAGCTCAGGACTAAGTCCCTTACGGAACCTTGCTTGCTTCTTGGCATCAGTAGAAACTTCCTCAGTTGCATATCGTGCGAGGTTACCAAACTCCCTGCTGTAAGCATCCACAGAGAGTCGGCCTTGGGTGAAATTGCAGAATTCCTCACGTTTGCGGTCCATGAGACCCTCCGGAATGTGATGTTCACGGAAAGCCTCACTGAATTCAGCCCAAGTAGTGACATGGCCCGCTGGGCGCATAGCTCCATAATTCTCCCACCATAGACTGGCGGGGCCTTCAAGATGATATGCAGCAAAGGTGACCTTGTCAGCCTCAGCTACTAGCGCGGAATGCAGCTTGTGAGAGATACTGTGAAGCCAGTCATCAGCGTCGAGAGGCTCGACGGAGTGGTGGAACATGGGTGGATGTAATTTGATAAAATCACTGAGTGACACCACGTTAGTCCTCTGATGGTGTGCTGTGTTCTGTTCAATACGCTCCAACAAACGGTTGGTCTCCCGCTTGTTTCTCTCAGCTTCCATCATAACCTCGGCTAGGGAAGGAGGATGAGGCAGATTTGCATTCCTGACTTCACTGCCTTCGGCCTGCTCTTGAGGAGCAGGGTTTGTGCGCGTGTTGACCATCCTAGGTAAACAAGACAATGATTTAGTCAGAATGATAAAATTCCGACATAGGATACAGAATGTAAGGAATAACTCGAAATGCAAGATGATCATCCGTATGACATGGTAGATACAGAAACTTCTTCTTTATTCCATCGTCATACACACCATATAGGGTTTAGTACAAGACCAACAGCGTACTATTACGGTGAAAAGAGGATTACATCTCATCGGAGGCATTCCAAGCTCCTATACATTATTTTTCTACACCTCCGGAAAGATTACAAACTAGGTCATATCCCACGAGTCACGCGGGACGATAGACGACACAGCTAGAGCGAACTAGTGATACTACCACTAACTCAGACCGATCCGTAGTAGTCCTCGTAGAAGTCACCTCCATAGCCTGGAAGCTCAACATGATCATCCGGAAACAGACGATCTCGCGGAGCTTGTGGACCATAGGGACTAGGATGAGGTCTTGGACCAACAGACGGTGGCCTGCGGGGACCGCGAGGTGGGGTGATGCCTCCTACATCACGCCAACCCATCACGTCTGGCAAAGCAGATCTCACAGGATAGAGATCGCGCATATCCGAATATCCAGCTTGCACCGCCGGTGCAAACCGAGTCAATGTGGCCCAGTGGTCAGCACGGGTATTGAAGAGCTCTAACCTCAAGGCCCGATTTTCACGGTCCTTATCCTCGAGCATCTCAGCAATGGTGCGAGTCCGTGAATCCTCCTGAGTGGGGTCAGCATAGATAGCCTGGAGATACCCTTGTGCTCCCGGAAGTGATCCTGGCATATACCGGAAATCAGAGTCCCGAAATAGACCAGATCTGACCCGCATAATGGTCATCATAGAGTAGGCGGCGTCCTGCACAACCATCTCAATAGTAACCCCGAGTCCATAGGAGCAGTGAAGGGGCTCGGTGGACCCAGGATAAGATGGAAATATCCTGACAGTGCAGAGATACTGGCTTTGATTAAAGTCTCGGAATTGCTCTTCGACCGTGTACTCAGGATACCAACGGTATCCAGCCTCAGTCATTACCCTGACCAACATGGCGGTATGGCCGGGTACATCTAGGCATCGAGTCAGGTGAACCACTTGATTGAGGTCGCGAGTGGCCATCTGAAAACATAATCATAATGCAAAGGCATTAGAATTTCTAGCAAAATTTCGGCAGCATAACAGCTGTAAATGCTCAAGAAGGATTTTGAGACATTTGACAAAGGATTACATACACACTCATCATCATCATATCAAGTTCTGAGTCCATCCTAGCAACATAATGTGGTAATAGAATTGAACTAGGCTTGTATTCATCAAACTTATAAGGTACTACTGCTTAGTAACACGTGATCCTGATAGAGAGAATAGATCCTAATTCCTTAACCCCCGGTGGAAGAATAGACTGACTCAGATCAGAATGTCATAAGATAAAGGAGTAAAAAGAGCCTTACGTTCCAACCCATAAACAATTCCCCTACATATAACTAGAGAATTTCTAGACTCAACATCGACCAGTTTGGCTTGGAGAACCTACAGGCAGTCCGGCTCTGATGCCAACGCTGTCAGGACCCCGACTCGATGTCACATTGATCTAGCCGGTAACACCTCATATCACTTTGCGGCCTCACGCACGGTATCCCCACGGGTGTCGCCTTACCTTTGCCCGGGACCGTTTGCGCCTTTTGGCTCACGTATATGATAGTGTTCCTAGCATCCATATGATAAGGAGCCCGGGCTGACATGACTAGTCGTAAACCCAAAGTGGCACAGACTTACAGGGACAGGCATCCATGACCCAGCTTCGAACGTGTCGGTCATCAGCAAGTGGGTCCGGGCTGTAGCACTGGGCTAGCAGGACTCCGGTAAACCGGGCTGTAGCGGGCTAACAGGACTCCGGTACTCAATGCGTGACATTTCCCCGAAGGGACAGACACAGGAACGAAGAAGGACACATGCCGGCCAGCCTAAGTGCTCCAGAGCAGTAGCAAGCTACCATGGCTCAGCGGTAACACTAGGAGACATTTCCCGGTAAGAGAGGCTACTAAAGATAAACAACTAGATAGTCAGATCCCACACATACCAAGCATTTCAATCATACACACAATATGCTCGATATGTGCAAATACAACGAAGCAACACAACATGACTCTACGACACAAGTACTTTATTTAAGGCTCAGGGAGCCATACATAACATACACAAAGGTACGGGTCTCACGACCCAGCATTCAAGTCATACAGTCATACAAACCAGCAGCGGAAGTAACTTGTCTGAGTACAGACAACTAGTAAAATAAACGAGGCTTGGAAAGCCTAGCTATACTACGTGGTCCTTCACAAGCTCAGGATCACCACCTGGGCCTTTAGCCTACTCGTTGATGTCAACGTCTACGTAGAACCCATCAGAAGGGGTTGCAGCGTCTTCTGTAAAAATGTAAATTATAGCAACATGAGTACAAAGGTACCCAGCAAGACTTACATCAGATCCTACATACATGCATATTATCAAGAAGGGTTGGTGGAGTTATTGCAGCAAGCCAGCTTTGACTCTTGGCTAGGCTAACCTACGAGACTCCAACTTGAAATGGTTTTGCGTACACGAGTCCACTACTCACCACTTCAATACACTACCGAGGATCCGCCTCCGTCTTCCTACGGAAGAGCCATCCTCGGCACTCACACTTATCTTGAGGCTTTTAGTAGTTTCCATTTACTTGTCTATGAGTTGTATAGGCAACCAAGTAGTCCTTTACCGCGGACGCGGCTATTCGAATAGATCATGATAACCCTGCAGGGGTGTACTTCTTCATACATGTTTCCACCACTTAGCGTGTGCACACGACATGTGCTCGGCAGACTTCAAGCGAAAGCCGACGTGGGTGTACACCACGACCTACCTAAACACTTAAGTCTCTAGTCCAGGTTTATCGCCTATCCAGGTTCCATCCGCAGGGAGTCCGGCCGAGGTTTCCCATACGGCCCCGAACGATGTGAACAGGGTTCCCGAGATACCTAACGGGTATTCGGTACACCGTGCCACGTACCTACCGCATCACAGCCCACCCCTACGGTCAGCGCTGTCCACGGCCTCCAGTAGGCTACAAACACCAGAAACTACTTGCAACTCCTGGACAGAGAGCTAGGGTGATTAAGAAGTCGAGCGGGGTCATATTTCAGGGCCCAATGCATGGTAGTAGCTGTGTCTTAAATCACACATACAGATCTCAGTGCTTAGGGTCGGCTTCAATCAAACAACCCACCATGTACTCCTACATGGCCTCCCATCGATACCTTTACCAAATCGTGTTCACCACACCACTCTCATTACCGACATAATCATTTCACTCTAGCCATCACCCAGATGAACCAGACCTGACACGACTCTAAGCATAGCAGGCATAGCAAGGTAGGAACAACACATACATATGGCTCAATCAACTCCTACACATGCTAGTGGGTTTCATCTAGTTACTGTGGCAATGACAGGTCATGCAGAGGAAATGGGTTCAACTACCGTAGCACACAGCAGTTTGAAACGCGTTGTCTTAACGCAGTAAAAGAGAGCAGGAGCGAGAACATGGGATTGTATCGATATGCTCAAATGGTTGGTTGCTTGCCTGATGGTTCGACGCACTGATACGGTTCTTCGTTAGGGTAATCACGGTACTCCTTGGAGGCAGAACCTGTCGCCAAGGACACCGATACACAACCATCACCAAACAATGTGCAACAATATGATGCATGCATGAAACATGGCAATATGAGTGTGTTGGGCTAATGCAACTAAAACCAGAGGGGTTTGAACCAATTTGAATCAAAGATTCAAATTTCAAACTCAAACATGGCCTTTTAAAGTGCTTTTCCTTGTTCTGCATTAAACATCAAGTTAACTTGGTTAATCATGCATGAAAATAGCACAGATGGATAGATTGGATTTTTCTGATCATTTTTCATATATAATTTGTCTGATTTGGAGTTACAGAATAAAAGTTATGAATTTTTGAAGTTTAATTTATATTCTGGAATTTCCTATATTAGAATAATTCCAGAAAATCATTATTGCATCAGCCTGATGTCAGTGTGACGTCAGCAGGTCAACGGAACACGTCAGGGTCAAACCTGACAGTGGGTCCCGCATGTCAGGGTAATTATTTTAATTAAAGTTTAATTAAAACTAAACCTGTTTAATTAACAGGGCTGGGCCCCACCTGTCATTGACTCAGGGGAGTCAACCAGGGCCCACCCGTGGTCAAAGTCAATGCCAGCGGCGCCGGCGTTTAGCCGCCGGCGAGCCCGACGCGGCGGCGGGAGTGGTTTTGGCCATTTCGGCCACCAAATGGGTCGCGGAGACCACCGGAGTGGAGCTGAGGACAAGCCGCATCTCTTGGTGGAGTCCGTTGGGGTCGGGGTGGCCGGAGTTGGCGCCGGCGACGACTTTGGCGGCCACCGGGGTTCGGCCGAAGATGAACTTGGCGCTAGAGGGGTCGGTGAGGCTCGGGGAGTGGCTAGCTAGGTGCTGCGGGACTCGGTGAGTAAGATGGACACCAGCTTGTGGCCGGAGGGTGGCCGGAAGCACGTCGGCGACGAGATCCGCGACGGTGCGGGCGTGTGATCCTCGTGCGGTGGCTACACGGCTCGGGAATAAGAGAGGGAGGGTTGGAGGAGTATCTAGGCTCACAGCGCTCCCGTAGAGGCCACCGGCGGGGTTGGGGACGAGCTGAGGCGGCGACGGCGTTGAAGGGGATCTCCGGCGACGACGAGCTCGGGCGAGGTCGGTGCGGTGGTCTCGGGCCGCTCGAGCACACGGGGCTCGGCTAGCTCGATGAAGTGGACGGCGGCGAAGCTCCTGGACACGGTGGCACGGCGTGGGGTGGACGGAGGGCGTGGCTACGGCGAGGGGGTGGCGGCGATGGCGTCGGCCATGGCTGGGGCGTGCGAGGGGGAGGAGCTGGAGAGGAGAGGGGTGTCTGGGGGGTTCGGGGGAGAGAGGGAGGCCGATTCACGGCGTTAGCCGGGCGAGGGAGGCGGCGAGGCGGCGAGCAGGTGCGTGGCACCCATGCGGTGCTCGCCGTCGAGCACCTGCCTGCCTGCCTGGCCGGCAAGCAGCTCGCTGGCGCGGTGCTGGGATGGGCCGGCAGGTGGGCCGGGTGCTGGGCGCCAGGTAAGCTTTCTATTTACTTTCTGTTTCTGTTTTTTAAATCTTCTGCAACTTTGTTGAATTTAATAAAATACTTAGGCAACTCCAAAAATCACCAAACTACTCCTGGTCCATAGTTGGATTATTTCCAACATGAAACATTTTAGTTTGGAGATATTTGAGCATTTAAATATTTTATATAATTTTAAATGCCCAAATTCAAATATTTATGATTTAATTCAAAAACCCTAAGCTGGCCTAGAAAAATGTGCACCACTTTTGGCAGAGGTTCTGAACCAAGACAAAAATGATGGGCATTTTAGAAGGGCATTTCAGGTTCATTGAAAATTATTTTAGTAACCCTAGTTGGTTTCAGAGGGGGCTGGGGGTTCTGTCATCCCCATTTCAGGTTTCTGATGAAAGAGTAAACATGATGCAACACTCTAATGCATGGCTAACTAGGATGTGACACTTTATATGTAACTTGACTAGAAAATCATGTAGATCATCTTGGTGCATCTTAACTTGTTGGTTAACAACTTGAACATAATGTGTTATTCATATCTGGACCAATTTTGAAATTTGCATATGAGGACTTACCGGAATTGTTATATGTTGTTTCCGGCCTCTTCTAAACTTGCTTTGATGTGAGGTTCTTGTATGCATCATCTCTTGCCATGAGTAGCATCATATAGCCTTTGTCATGCATCATAGTTGGTTGTGCATCATGCCATTTTTATGTGTTGGGTGTTTACCATGTTGTTTGCTTCTTTCCGGTTGTGCTTCTTCTTGATAGCTCTTGTTTCGTTGCGATCGTGAGGATTCGTTCGACTACGCTTGGTTCGTCTACAACCATTTGTCTTCTTCATGGACTCGATCTTCTTCCTAGCGGGATTCGAGGCAAGATGGCCGTTACCCTGGATCTCACTATTATCTTTGCTTTGCTAGTTGTCTCGATGCTATCGCTATGTCGCGCTTCCTACCACTTGTTTATCGAGCCTCCCAAATTGCCATGAAAAAGCCTCTAACCTTTTTTACCATCCCTGCAAACCGTTGTTTGCCTATGTTACCGCTTTGCTCAGCCCTCTTATAGCGTTGCTAGTTGCAGGTGCAGTTGCTGGTTGCTCCATGTTGGGACATGAATATCTTGGGATATCACAATATCTCTTATATTTAATTAATGCACATATATACTTGGTAAAGGGTGGAAGGCTCGGCCTTATGCCTAGTGTTTTGTTCCACTCTTGCCGCCCTAGTTTCCATCATACCAGTGTTATGTTCCTTGATTTTGCGTTCCTAACACGATGAGGGTTTATGTGCCCCTCTTGACAGTTCGCTTTGAATAAAAACCTTCCAGCAAGGCCCAACATTGGTTTTACCATTTGCCCAACACAATAACTAAACTTGAGATTAAATTTGACGCATAGGGATTTAGCACTACCTGAGGAGTAATTCTACATAATACAGGGGGGCCAGTACTGATGGTGTTGGTCCCAAACTAGAGCAGCTTGCAGCGCCGCCCCTTGGCAACTTGTGGTATTTTGGTCGCTGTAACCATAGCTCATCTGTCCTGGCCTAAGACGAGATACGCGTGGCTACTATCAGGGTGT
Organism: Triticum aestivum; assembly: GCF_018294505.1. Lineage (NCBI taxonomy): Eukaryota > Viridiplantae > Streptophyta > Magnoliopsida > Poales > Poaceae > Triticum > Triticum aestivum. Next base: position 358,251,809 of record NC_057807.1, read on the forward strand.
CGACACGTCGGGAGGCTTGCTGGACTTGTTTTACCATTGTCGAAATGCCTTGTGCACCGGGATCCCGAGTCTGATCAGATGTCTCGCAATGGAGGACTGTCTCTGTGGATCATGAGCTTGTCATGGGCTAAGTCGGTACACCCTGTAAGGTTTAAACTTTCGAGAGCTGTGCCCACGGTTATGTGGCAGATGGGAATTTTTGATTTCCGGTTGTAGAGAACTTGATACCAGACTCGATTTAAAATACACCAACCGTGTGCGTAACCGTGATGGTCTCTTTTTGGGTGAGTTCGAGAAGAGAACACGGTGGGGTTATGTTTGAATGTAAGTAGTTCAGGATCACTTCTTGATCATTACTAGTTTGTGACCGTTTGCGTAGCTTCTCATCTTAATCTTGTACTCGTAAGTTAGCCACCATACATTGCTTAGTCACTTGCTGCAACCTCATCACTTATCCATTCCTTACCCATTAAGCTTTGCTAGTCTTGATACCCATGGTAATGGGATTGCTGAGTCCTCATGGCTCATAGATTACTACAACAACAGTTGCAGGTACATGTAATGCGATGATCTGACGTGAGAGCGATTTATGCTTGTCTTGGAGTTCTTCTTCTGCTTCTTCTTTGTTCAGGGGTTAGGTTCCTGGTCAGCAGCCTGGGCTCGCAGGGTGGATGTCGTTTGAGTTTCTGTTTGTGTTTCATCCGTAGTCGTATGTTGTTCAATGTATTTATGTGGCATTGTATGCCTTTTGTATGTATTACCATCTATTATTTAATGGTACGATGTAATGATATCCACCTTGCAAAAGCGTTTTAATATGCGGCTCTATCCTTGGTGGGACCTTCGAGTTCCTCTCGGATAGGATCGCATATTGAGCGTGGCACCAGTCGTCTTGAGTTGGCGGAGGAGGACGATGGTTGCCTGTTAAGGGAGAGGCTTCCCTCCCCGACCCTCCTATAAAAGGAGGGGTGGAGGAGGGTGGAGTCATCCATTCTTGCATTCTTCTTCTCCTCCGTCCTCTGCTGCTGCTGGTCATGTTGAAGAGGAGAGCTTGGGGCCAGCCCTCGGGCTCTATCTTGAAGCCTCTCATGAGTTTGAAATGGGGACTTGGGCGGCGCTGTGACAACACCAGGGGTGGCAGCTCCGGTGTGCTCACCGCCGCCCCCTCCCTCCCGTGGCCTTGACTTTAGTGGGAGGAGATGTAAACGATACCATGTCACGACTCGAGGTGGGCACGATGTGTGGTAGTCGATCGCTCCCCATTCTTCTTCCCTCCGTGGTGTTGGAGAGGACTCACGGAAGAGATACACCGTTGATGGAGGCAAATCTAACTCCTCCCAAGCGCCGTCTTCTCGCCGAGCAGGAGGGCTTCTTGCTCTCTCATACGTCCCTGGGACGTGAAGTGACTTCTAACGTCAGGGCTTTTGGGGACGACCATGCTCTCTGTGGGAGGACCCAAAGAACATGGTGTCTGGAGTGATGATCGCACCGGGGTCTTTGGGTGGTAGTGATGTGGACGATGATGGCAACCCATGAAGCATCAAGAACACGGGAGACCATTCCGATGAGTCATGTTTGCCAGTGACTCCGTGCCCCCCATATGATCCTCTGGTAGCGTCACCATATGCGCCTGCCCTCCGGTTTCTTCCTCCTTGCTGGGGAGCAGCACTGTCCTGATCCTGGGGAGGCGCCGGATTCCAGCTGCGCCTGCCTCCGGCCTTTTCGACCTCTTCCTGTAGGAGATGGAAAGGGGCAAAGGCATTACAGGGAACTTATCTTTTTTCAATCTTAAATCTGTAGGCACTTGCCAAATTTTAATTCAAATAATGTAATCTCTCGAGCCCATGTTTGTGTTATGTAATGCTAGTACTTGTACCAGCATGTTAGTGAAAAAGATAAACCTTGCTGGGTGCCCATGCATGTATATGTCCTTGAAGAGGCGAGATGCCCCTTTAGTGTAAATAAATGAGTTTTTCCCGGCAGGCTATCTTGCCGGCACCCTTTTTGTCTGCCGGAGAGCCACATCTACCGGGTTATAGACAAAGGGACCAGCCCCCCGACAACTTCCTTTTACCAAAGGCCACTGTGACCATTCTAACCAAAGCAACGTTCGAGTCAGGGACGGGAGCACCCAAGTTTAAAAAGAGTGGCGGGGTTTTCTAATGCATAAGTTATAGCTTACAGAACATGAATGGACAAGAGGTAGAACTTATCTGTTTGGCTTGCCGGGGATCGTAGTGTCGGGCAATCTTCTCAACTCCTTGTCAAAGCCAAGTTCACGGTGAGAACCTGCAGCTTCATGCAAATGAGAATGAATGCAGGACGCGATCCTATCTATATGCATATGCAAATGCTCATGAAATGCTGATGCAGTGATCTTGGAATGCTCATGCATACATGCAGTCTTGATCCCCCCCCCACAATGCTTCTTTATTTTCTCTTGCACGGGGTCATCGCCCCGGCTTTGTACAAGGGGTTACATGCAGCTAAGGCAAAGCCTGTACAAAAGTGTGGCTGCCGGGCAGGGCCCGACAGCCACGCCTTACGGGTAGAACTTGCGGAGATGCTCAATATTCCATGAGTTTTGCAACTGAGTGCCATCTTCAGTCTCCAGACAGACTGCGCCAGGTCTGGTGACTCGTACTACCCAGTAAGGGCCTTCCCACTTCGGTGACAACTTATTTTTACCCATGGCATACTGAACACGCCTAAGGACAAGGTCACCTTCCTCAAAACACCAGGCATGAACCCTGCGGCTATGATAGCAACGCAAGGCTTGCTAATAGCGTGCATCATGCGTAGCAGCCCGGAGACTGTTCTCCTCGAGTAGCACATCGTCGTCATGCCGGTGCTGATCTTGCACTACTTCATCATAGGCAAGCACTCGAGGCGACCCGCAAATGAATTCCGTGGGGATAAATCCTTCTACCACATAGACCATGGAGAAGGGAGTCTGCCCGGTAGCTCGGTTAGGTGTCTTTCTAAGGGACCAAAGAACTACCGGCAGCTCCTCGATCCACCGCCTATTGTGCTTCTACAGCGTATCAAAGGTTCTTGTCTTAAGTCCATGCAACACTTCAGCATTCGCCCTCTCAACTTGTCCATTGCTCCGAGGGTGTGCCAGAGAGGCGAATGAGATCTTGCATCCAAGGGCATGGACATATTGCATGAAGGCGTGGCTCGTGAACTATGTGCCGTTGTTGGTGATGATCCTTGCTGGAACTCCAAAATGACACACCAGATCTTTCAAGAACTTGATAGTTGACTGAGCAGTCACCTTTCTCACGGCAGTCACTTCCGGCCACTTTGTAAACTTGTCGATAGCAGTGAACAAGAATTCAAAGCCCCCGATTGCTCGGGTGAAGGGGTGGAGGATATCGAGCCTCCAGACCAAAAATGGCCATGATAGAGGGATTGTCTGAAGAGCTTGGGCAGCTAGGTGGGTTTTCTTGGAATGGAACTAGTAGGCTTCACACTTGGTGACTAGCTCGACCGCATCATGGAGGGCTGTGGGCCAATAGGATCCTTGCCGGAATGCTTTCCCAACTAATGACCTTGATCCAATGTGGGGGTGATACGTCTCCGTCGTATCTACAATTTTTGATTGTTCCGTGCTAATATTCTACAACTTTCATATACTTTTGGCAACTTTTTGTATTATATTTGGGACAAACATATTGATCCAGTGCCTAGTGCCAGTTCCAGTCTATTGCATGTTTTATGTTTCGCAAAAACCCAATATCAAACGGAGTCCAAACGGGATAAAAATGGACGCAGAATTATTTTGGAATATTTGTGATTTTTGGGAGGAAGAATCAACGCGAGACGGTGCCCAAGGGGGCCACAAGACAGGGGGCGCGCCCCAGGGGGGCAGGCGCGCCCTAGACTCTCGTGGGCACCCCATAAGGCGGTTGATGCTCTTCTTTTGCCGCAAGAAATCTAATTTTATGAGAAAAATCTGGGCGAAAGATTTACCCCAATCGGAGTTACGGATGTGTGGATATAAAAGAAACGGTGAAGGGGCAGAATCTGGGGACGCAGAAACAGAGAGAGACAAAGAGATAGATCCAATCTCGTAGGGGCTCTCGCTCCTCCCATGCCATGGAAGCCAAAGACCAGAGGGAAAACCCTTCTCTCATCTAGGGAGGAGGTCAAGGAAGAAGAAGAAGAAGAAGGGGGACTCTCTCCCCCTTGCTTTCGGTGGCGCCGGAGCGCTGCCCGGGGCCATCATCATCACCGCGATCTTCACCAACACCGCCGTCATCTTCACCAACATCTCCATCACCTTCCCCCATCTATATCCAGCGGTCCACTCTCCCGCAACCCGCTGTACCCTCTACTTAAACATGGTGCTTTATGCTTCATATTATTATCAAATGATGTGTTGCCATCATATGATGTCTGAGTAGATTTTCGTTGTCCTATCGGTGATTGATGAATTGCTATGATTGGTTTAATTTGCTTGTGGTTATGTTGCTGTCCTATTGTGCCCTCCGTGTCACGCAAGTGTGAGGGATTCCCGCTGTATGGTGTTGCAATACGTTCATGATTCGCTTATAGTGGGTTGCTTGAGTGACAGAAGCATAAACCCGAGTAAGGGGGTTGTGGCGTATGGGATAAAGGGGACTTGATATGTTAATGCTATGGTTGGGTTTTACCTTAATGATCTTTAGTAGTTGCGGATGCTTGCTAGAGTTCCAATCATAAGCGCATATGATCCAAGAAGAGAAAGTATGTTAGCTTATGCCTCTCCCACATAAAACTTGCTATCGGTCTAGTAGAGTAGTCATTGCTTAGGGACAATTTTACAACTCCTACCACCACTTTTCCACACTCGCTATATTTACTTTATTGCTTGTTTATCTAAACAACCCCTACTTTACATTTACGTGCTCTTTATTATCTTTCAAACCTACCCAACAACACCTAGAAAGTACTTCTAGTTTCATACTTCTTCTAGGTAAAGCGAACACTAAGCGTACGTAGAGCTGTATCAGTGGCAGATAGGACTTGAGAGAATATTTGTTCTACCTTTAGCTCCTCATTGGGTTCGACACTCTTACTTATCGAAAGAGGCTACAATTATCCCATATACTTGCGGGTCATCAAGACCTTTTTCTGGCGCCGTTGCCGGGGAGTCATAGCGTGGGGTGAATATTCTCGTGTGTGCTTGTTTGCTTTATCAGTAAGTAATTTTTATTTGATGTTCTTAGTTGTTCTCTATCATTAGTTATGGATATGGAACATGAAATACCAAAAAAATTAGGTGTACTTGCTACTCATGGAGATGGGGAACCTCCTAAAACCCTTGATGCTCGTTATGTTCAAGATATTATGTACTACTTTGATAATCCGGAGAAAACCCCATTCAATTATGTTATGGGAGACACGTTGGATCAACGTGAATACTTTAGGGATTATCGCTTGACACAAAAAGGGAAACTATTATGGGATCAAATTCATATGTTACGTTGGTATGCTCGTCAATTATGCTTGAGATATGATTATACTTGTTGCTCTAGGATGAAGGCTCCACACCTTGACTTTTCATGCAAATTCAATGGTAATAAAACCTTAGCTTCTTATGCTAATGGTAGATATGATTATTATGATGTGGAACAAATAGAAGAATTCCTTGCTTTTATGGGTGCTTATGAAATAGAATCTTTGTTTAAAACGTGTGAAAATTTTGATGATGCTGTTTACAGACCTGAAAATTTTGCTATACTTAGATATTGCTATGAGAATTATGAATATAATGCCAATATTGATGCATTTATCGAGGAAGTCTTCGCTGTCCAAGAAGAGAGTAATATTTTGCAGGAAGCTATGGAAGAAGAAATTGATGAAACTGTGAGCTCATTGGATGAAAAAAAGATGAGGAGAGCGAAGAACAAAAGGAGGAAGAGCGGATTAGCTACCCGTGCCCACCTTCCAATGAGAGTAACTCTTCAACTCATACATTGTTTAATTTCCCTTTGTGCTTACCGAAGGATGATTGCTATGATCCCGTTGATTCTCTTGAAATATCCCTTTTTGATGATGCTTGCTATGCTTGTGGCTAAGATGCCAATATGAATTATGCTTATGGAGATGAACTTGCTATAGTTCCTTATGTTAAACATGAAATTGTTGCTATTGCACCCACGCATGATAGTCCTATTATCTTTTTGAATTCTCCCTACCACACTATATCGGAGAAGTTTGTGCTTATTAAGGATTTTATTGATGGGTTGCCTTTTACCATTGCACATGATAATTTTGATGAATGTGATATGCATGTGCTTGCTGCTCCTACTTGCAATTATTATGAGAGAGGAACTATATCTCCACCTCTCTATGTTTCGAATACGATAGAATTGCAAGAAACTGCTTATACTATGCATTGGCCTTTATTTGGTGTGCATGAATTGTTCTTTTATGGCATGCCGTTGCATAGGAAGAGAGTTAGACTTTTTCGTTGCATGATATATGTTACTTTGTGCTCACTACTAAATTACAAATCATTGTTAATCAAAATTGGCTTTGATATACCTTGGGATCCGGGTGGATTCATTACTTGAGCACTATATGCCTAGCTTAATGGCTTTAAAGAAAGCGCTGCCAGGGAGACAACCCAGAAGTTTTAGAGATTCATTTATTTCTGTTGAGTGATTTTATATAGTTTAAAAACAAAAAAATAAAGAGGGGAACCCAAAAACTTTTCAAAAAGGAAAGTGAAAGTGAGAGAGACAAGCATTGTTGAAGTGGGAGAGCTCCTTGAACTTTGTTCATGCTCACGGAAACTTTGTGAATCTTGATTACAGAAACTTTTCATCAAAAATAATTATCCCCTTGTACAATTCCATTTTATTATAAAAGTAATGTGCCAAGGTTTTCCTTTAGGATGTTTACAATGCTTGTTGGTTTGTATGGTGCAGGACAGAAACTTTGGCTATAGTCCACGATTTTACATTTTTAACTGGAAGTCAAATGGTTCTGATTCCTTTTGAAATGTCTTTATGTACAAATTTTTTATTTTTTCTAATTTTTGTAGAATTTTTGGGGTACCAGAAGTATGGTGAATGTTCATATTGCTACATACTGTTCTGTTTTTGACAGATTCTATTTTTGATGCATAGTTTGCTTGTTTTGATGAAACTATCAATTCCTATCAGTGGACCAAGCCATGAAGAAGCTATATTAAATTAGACACAATGAAAAAACAAAATATTAATTGGTTTGCAACAGTACCTAAAGTAGTGATTTGCTTTATTATACTAACGGATCTTACCGAGTTTTCTGGTGAAGTTTTGTGTGGATGAAGTGTTGGATAGAGGAGGTCTCAATATGAGGAAAAGGAAGAGAGGCAAGAGCCCAAGATTGGGGATGCCCAAGGCACCCCAAGTAAATATTCAAGGAGACTCAAGCGTCTAAGCTTGGGGATGCCCCAGAAGGCATCCCCTCTTTCTTCAACAAGTATCGATATGTTTTCAGATTCGTTTCGTTCATGCGATATGTGCAAGTCTTGGAGCGTATTTTGCGTTTAGTTTTCATTTTTCTTTTATGCACCATGCTGGTATGAGATTGTCCTTGGTTCATTTATAGAATGCTCATTGCACTTCACTTAAATCTTTTGAGTATGGCTTTATAGAATGCTTCATGTGCTTCACTTATATCTTTTGAAGTTTGGATTGCCTGTTTCTCTTCACATAGAAAACCGCCATTTGTAGAATGCTCTTTTGCTTCAGTTATATTTGTTAGAGCATGGGCATATCTTTTGTAGAAAGAATTAAAATCTCTTGCTTCACTTATATCTATTTAGACAGATGACATGAATTGGTCAATCACATGGTTAGTCATAAAATCCTACATAAACTTGTAGATCGCTGAATATGATATGTTTGATTCCTTGCAATAGTTTTGCGATATAAAGATGGTGATATTAGAGTCATGCTAGTGGGCAGTTGTGGATTGTAGAGACACTTGTGTTGAGGTTTGCAAGTCCTATAGCATGCACGTATGGTAACCGTTGTGTGACAAATTTGAAGCATGGGGTGTTTCTTTGATTGTCTTCCTTATGAGTGGCGGTCGGGGACGAGCGATGGTATTTTCCTACCAATCTATCCCCCTAGGGGCATGCTTAGTAGTACTTTGCTTCGAGGGCTAATAAACTTTTGCAATAAGTATATGAGTTCTTTATGACTAATGTGAGTCCATGGATTACACACACTTTTACCTTCCCATCATTGCTAGCCTCTTCGGTACCGTGCATTGCCCTTTCTCACCTTGAGAGTTGGTGCAAACTTCACCGGTGCATCCAAACCCCGTGATACGATACGCTCTATCACACATAAGCCTCCTTATATCTTCCTCAAAACAGCCACCATAACCTATTATGGCATTTCCATAGCCATTCCGAGATATATTGCCATGCAACTTCCATCATCATCATATACATGACTTGAGCATTCATTGTCATATTGCCTTGCATGATCGTAAGATAGCTAGCATGATGTTTTCATGGCTTGTCCATTTTTTGATGTCATTGCTATGCTAGATCATTGCACATCCTGGTACACCACCGGAAGCATTCATATAGAGTCATATCTTTGTTCTAGTATCGAGTTGTAATATCGAGCTGTAAGTAAATAAAAGTGTGATGATCATCATATAGCGCATTGCCCCATAAAAAATTACAAAATATATTAAAAAAAGGAGAGACCAAAGAATCCTAATTAAAAAAAGGGGGCCAAAGAAGCCCACCAAAAAAGAAAAAGAAAAGGGGCAATGTTACTATCCTTTTACCACCCTTGTGCTTCAAAGTAGCACCATGTTCTTCATATAGAGAGTCTCCTATGTTATCACTTTTATATACTAGTGGGAATTATCATTATAGAACTTGGCTTGTATATTCCAACGATGGGCTTCCTCAAATGCCCTAGGTCTTCATGAGCAAGCAAGTTGGATGCACACCTACATAGTTTTCAGTTTGAGCTTTCATACACTTATAGCTCTTAGTGCATCCGTTGCATGGCAATCCCTACTCCTCGCATTGACATCAATTGATGTGCATCTCCATAGCCCATTGATTAGCCACATTGATGTGAGACTTTCTCCCTTTTTGTCTTCTCCACATAAACCTCCACCATCATATTCTATTCCACCTATAGTGATATATCCATGGCTTGCGCTCATGTATTGCGTGAGGGTTGAAAAAGCCGAAGCGTGTTAAAAAGTATGAACCAATTGCTCAGCTTGTCATCAGGGTTGTGCATGATGGGGGCACTTTGTGCGACGAAAATGAAGCATGGCCAAACTATATGATTTTGTAGGGATAAGCTTGCTTTGGCCATGTTGTTTTGAAAAGACATGATTGCTTTATTAGTACGCTCGAAGTATTATCGTTTTTATGTCAAATGATAGACTATTGCTTTGAATCACTCGTGTCTTAATATTCATGCCATGATTAGACATATGATCAAGATTATGCTAGGTAGCATTGCACATCAAAAATTATCTTTTTATCATTTACCTACTCAAGGACGAGCAGGAATTAAGCTTGGGGATGCTGATATGTCTCCGTCGTATCTATAACTTTTGATTGTTCCATGCCAATATTCTACAACTTTCATATACTTTTGGCAACTTTTTATATTATTTTTAGGACTAACATATTGATCCAGTGCCCAATGCCAGTTCCTGTCTATTGCATGTTCTATGTTTCGCAGAAACCCAATATCAAACGGAGTCCAAACGTGATAAAAACGGACGGAGAATTATTTTCGAATATTTGTGATTTTTGGGAGGAAGAATCAACGCGAGACGGTGCCCGAGGGGGCCACAAGACAGCAGGTGCACCCTGGTCTCTCGTGGGCACCCCGTAAGGGGGTGGACGCTCTTCTTTTGCTGAAAGAAAGCTAATTTTATGAGGAAAATCTGGGCGAAAGATTCACCCCAATCGGAGTTACGGATCTCCGGATTTAAAAGAAACGGTGAAGGGGCAGAATCTGGGAACGCAGAAACAGAGAGAGAGATCCAATCTCGGAGGGGCTCTCGCCCCTCCCATGCCATGGGAGGCAAGGACTAGAGGGGAAACCCTTCTCCCATCTAGGGAGGAGGTCAAGGAAGAAGAAGAAGAAGGGGGCCTGTCGGTGTCAAAACCGACGGATCTCGGGTAGGGGGTCCCGAACTGTGCGTCTAGGCGGATGGTAACAGGAGACAAGGGACACGATGTTTTTACCCAGGTTCGGGCCCTCTCGATGGAGGTAAAACCCTACTCCTGCTTGATTAATATTGATGATATGGGTAGTACAAGAGTAGATCTACCATGAGATCAGAGAGGCTAAACCCTAGAAGCTAGCCTATGGTATGATTGTTGTTCGTCCTACGGACTAAAACCCTCCGGTTTATATAGACACCGGAGAGGGCTAGGGTTACACAGAGTCGGTTACAATGGGAGGAGATCTACATATCCGTATCGCCAAGCTTGCCTTCCACGCCAAGGAAAGTCCCATCCGGACACGGGACGAAGTCTTCAATCTTGTATCTTCATAGTCCGGGAGTCCGGCCAAAGGTCATAGTCCGGCCATCCGGACACCCCCTAATCCAGGACTCCCTCAGTAGCCCCTGAACCAGGCTTCAATGACGACGAGTCCGGCGCACAAATTGTCTTCGGCATTGCAAGGCGGGTTCCTCCTCCGAATACTTCATAGAAGATGTTGAACACAAGGATAGTGTCCGGCTCTGCAAAATAAGTTTCCACATACCACCGTAGAGAGAATAATATTCGCACAAATCTAATCTGCTGACGTATTCCGTAGCGTGACATCATGCCACAGCCAAGCCTTTATTTGAATCGTTTTACTGTCCCACCTCAGCACGTTTAGCGAGGCGGTTTCCTTGGCACGTCTTGTCAAAGCAGAGATCGTGTCCCCTTATTCCGGGATTCTCATCAATACGGGCGTGGGTAACCCAACCGCGCCATTAATCACGGCGCTTGGGAGATAAGCGAGTTTTACTAGGCTGGTGGGGGCACATAGTTTCGGCCGCCCATATAAGGGGATAAGAATCCACCCTTTCCATCTACGCCTTCCTCCTCCTTCGCTTATCCATTCCTGCGCACTCGAGCTCCAGCGCCCAAGTCCGCACTTCCCACCTCGACCTTCTCCAACATGTCCGGAGCGGGAGGCAGGTGGATGGCCTCCTCCGTCACGGAGAGGCAAATCAAAAAGCTGAGGAAAGCCGGATACTTGTCCAACGACATCGCGCACCAGCTCCCAGATGAGGGGCAGCTCATCCCCACCCCCAGGCCCCATGAGAGGGTCGTGTTTCTCCCCCATTTCCTCTGCGGACTGGGCTTTCCTCTTCACCCATTTGTCCGGGGGCTCATGTTCTACTACGGCCTGGATTTCCACGATCTGGCCCCGAACTTCATCCTCAACATCTCGGCGTTTATCGTCGTGTGCGAGGTCTTCCTCCGCATCCAGCCCCACTTCGGCTTATGGCTGAAGACATTCAATGTCAAGCCGAAGGTTTTGGGCGGCCGACAAGTAGAGTGCGGAGGCGCCATGGTGGGCAAGATGGCCAACGTCACATGGCTCGAGGGCTTCTTTGTGGAAACCATCAAAGGGTGGCAATCGGGGTGGTTCTACATCACCGAGCCGCGTGACCCTGAATGGGCAGCGGCCCCCGAGTTCCGATCTGGCATCCCCACACGGCTCACCTCATGGAAAGAGACGGGCCTGTCGTGGGGTAATCTGGAAGAGGCGACCGGACTCCAAACCTGCGTCCAGAACCTGATTGACAAGAAGGTTAAACTCGTCAACATAGTCCAGGTCATGCTCTTCCGCCGGATCCTCCCGTGTCAACGACATGCTTTTAATCTATGGGAATTCGACCCGGCCCAGCACCAAAGTCTGTCCAGGCTCTTCGACACAACGCACGAAGATGCTTCGAAGGTGCTTTTCAAGAGCTCCGAGGTTCACCCTCCCACTACCGAGGATCGCGGATTCTGCGCGAAGCGCCAAGCCAGCGCGGTAGGCTTAGTTTACCCATTACATGGTACTTGTTTTTCATAGTTTGACTCTATGCGGGATCTTAACTCCCATTCCATTAACAGGACTGACAGAAGAAGGCCGGACAGATCGACTGTCCGGCTCCTTTGCCTGAAGGCCCAGCAGACGCACACTTGACGAAACTACTAGTCCCGGCACCTCACGTGGTGCCAGAGAAGAAGGCCAAGAAGAAGGCCACGGGAACTCGAAGGAGCTCCCGGCGCCTGGTGGTGTCGGACTCATCGCCCGACGACCCCAAAGCGCACTCCTCCTCTGAAGACGAGGATGAGGAAGAAGAAGCCTCTCCCCCTCCAGCGGGGGGAGGAAAGAAAAGGAAGGCCGCCCCAACTGGGGAGGCCGAAGGATACAAGAAGGGGAAGACCCTTCTCCCGGACTACGCCTCCGACACCGACGACGGCGGAGAGGAATGGCCGTCCAGGGCCAAGCCCCTGGCCAAATCGTAAGTATCCGGATACCAGAATAATTTATGGCGTTCCTTTATTTTCACAGTACCCTCTAATGCCGAATATAATCATGCAGTCCGCCCAAGACTCAGCTCGACAATTCGTCGAGCGGCTCCCTGGATTCGCCGAATGTGAATAGTCTTTCACTCCCGACGGCTACCTCCCCCCACCCTACGGACGAATCCGAGGTGGAGTCCCATAAGGGGCTAAGCCAGGAGGAGGTGGTCCTGGAGGCGCAGCAAGGCGACCTCCCGGACTCCAGGCCCAAAGGGGATAAGACCCTGGAGGGATCTAAATCCGGCCCTGAGCCGGACACCGTACCGGAACCTTCTGCGATTCCGGAGTTTGGCGGGCGGCCCCTTCGTAAGAAGGGCAAGCCTATGACGCCGGCGGCCTCCGTCCAACCGGAGGCGCCGGACAATTTGCTGGAGGTGCTTAACGGCGCCTCCAAAAATGAGGAGCACCATACTATTATGAGTGCGGTGATCCAGAAGGTTCAGTCCACCAAAAGCGGGCTGACAGAAGCCTGTGCCAGCCTTTTAACGGGCTTTGAGGTATGTATTTAAAACATGCAAAAATGTTACCGCATAGACAGTAGCCCCTAATGCTCAGTTTGGTGTTCGGAAAGAAAAGCTGGACTGAGGATCTAAAAAGATATATGCAGGAGTCTAACATAAATATGTCAATATGGGAATGCAGGCTGCGCTGCTGACCTCTGTCGCACTGACTGCGGAGGTCAATGCATTGAAGCAGAGCCTCGAGCGGTCCGAGAATGAGCTCGGCCTTGCCAGGAAGCAGCTCGAGGACAAGGAAGGTAGGTAGTGCCTTATGTAAGTATATATAAAAATACCTGGTTGCAAATAGTGACAGGATCAACGTGAATGTTATAGGGGCCACAACCGAGGTGGCGACCCTGAAGGAAGCACTGTCCAAGGCCGCAGATAATGCGGCCATGGAGCACACCGAGTGAGAGAAGCAAGAGGCGCGGGTGGCGGAGGTGCGGCAAGAGCTCAATGCTCTCGTGAAGAAACACGAGAGTTTAGAGCTTGACTCGAAGACGCGAGAGTCCGAGCTTGCCTCGGCACTTGAAAGCGCCAAATCTGCCAAGGCCGAAGCCCAAAAAGCCCTCCAGGAGATTGAGGCGATGAAAAAGATAGCGGCGGGTAAGGCATTCTTTATGCAAAGCAAGCATGTGAAAGTAAATTGCGTGTTACTTACCCAAATACGAAGCTCTCCAGGAGCATTCGCAGATCTGCCCCGCAGTGTGTCCGATGCTGCCGCATTCTACCGAGCTGAAGAAGGGAGCTCGACGGAGAAGGTGTTCTGGTCCCAGTATGCTGAGGCCGGACACCCGGAGCCCTTGAGCGACCACCTGAAGCAGCTGGTCGAGCTCCATAAGTTAGCCGAACAAGCCATGAAGGGCCTTATAGGCCGGCTGTGGCCTGGGGAGGTCCTGCCTGAGAGCCACTTTGGGCTGGTGAGGCGGGTGGTGGATGCCTGTCCGTGGCTTGAAGTCATCAAGCGCCCCATATGCATCAAAGGCGCCCATAGGGCCCTTGTCCGTGCCAAAGTGAACTGGGGCAAGCTGGATGCTGAGAAGCTGGTGACGGAAGGGCCACCGGAGGGGAAGGAGCATCGCAGGACCGAGATGTACTAGCGTCCTGAAGGGTGCCCGCCTTGTGGCGAACGAATGTTCCAAGGATTTAATTTTTGAGTAAACTTGCTTGTGTTTTTATCCCGTGCGCTGAAAACTTGTTCATATGCGCTAAGCAACGCTTTTTGAATTTAAAATATTACCTTCTGTGCGGCCATTTATTAATCTGAGAGATGCAAGTCGTCGGCTTCTGCCCCCATGCCACGAGTGTTGGGGTGTTCGGGATAAACCTGAGCGCTCTTGTTCCCATTCTTGGGTCCTTCGAGGGAGGCGCTCAACACAACGAACAAGGCAATCGGACTTATAATGCTTTATCACTCTCACTTAGCCATAGAATTCTATAATTTTAAATTTCGGCGAAGCCCCTAGTATTCGGAAGACCGAGTTCGGGGCGCTATCCACGCCTAGGCCAGACAAAGCCAGCTCCTCGCTCTAAGCGGCATAAGTCTTTAAGGACTCGAAAAACCTCTCGAACAGCGACCGGCTCTCGCCCTATCATGACGGTCAGTTTTAGCTTTCTCTACTGAGGTGTTAACCCAGCTCAACTGGGGCACAATCGCAGTAGTTCTCCCAGCGCTACCTTAGCCGATATAGCGGAACGTAAGGTACCAAAACATGGGAGCCGGGCAAACCCAACTATTGACCCAAGACATGATTCGGAGCCGATGCATATAATGCTATAAGTTCGGGGTGCCGCACTCATGAGAGTGTTCGGTCTTCTCACACCGTATTCTGGGGAACTTAAGCCCCTGGTGTATTGGCCGTACCAAAGTGTACGGTTGCATAATGTCATAACTGAACATATGTACATAAAAAATGAATGCAATAATAGACAAGAGCTATGTATTGTTTATTAAAGGGATGCTATGAAAGCAGAACGATACAAATAGTGCGATAAGCAAGAGATGGGATTATTTGACATGTCCCCCTCCAGGGGCAAGCTGCGAGACTTTAAGTAAGACAGGTATTTAGCTCGTTATAGAGACCACCTGGACGTTCGATGTGGCTTGCTGTCTCCCTGCCTGTTGCATCGTGTGTTCGGTGATTGTACTGCCGGACAGGCCTTCGTGAAAGTGGAGTCCTAAAAGTAAGAAAAGAGAAATTAAAAAATCGGGAGCCCCTAGTGTGGTTGAGCCGCATTCTGGGCATGCCGTGGTTGTGCCCCTCCCCTTATGTCCATGGTATTTCCAGAGCATAATTATGTACACGTGGTACTGGTTTCGCGATCTCGTGAGGGCTGGGGTTGGGGCCGCACTGCTATGCTAGCTCGGAACGTGCCAGGCGGTCTTGTTGTAGGTTACTCCGGGCGCGCTTGACGGTGTCCGGACGCTTAACAGCCGGACTGGAGAATTGCCTTGAGAGGCCACTTTGTACTTCCGCCGCGAGGGCCGCTGTGTGCTCCTCTGTTCGGAGAGAGCGTTCGGTGTTTCCATTGACCGTAATGACTCCGCGAGGGCCTGGCATCTTGAGCTTGAGATATGCGTAGTGCGGCACCGCATTGAACTTTGCAAATGCGGTTCGTCCGAGCAGGGCGTGATAGCCACTGCGGAACGGGACTATGTCGAAGATTAACTCCTCGCTTCGGAAATTATCCGGGGATCCGAAGACCACTTCGAGTGTAACTGAGCCTGTACAGCTGGCCTCTACACCTGGTATGACGCCTTTAAAGGTCGTCTTTGTGGGTTTAATCCTTGAGGGATCTATGCCCATTTTCCGCACTGTATCCTGATAAAGCAGGTTCAGGCTGCTGCCGCCGTCCATGAGGACTCTAGTGAGGTGAAATCCGTCAATGATTGGGTCTAGGACCAATGCGGCGAATCCGCCGTGACGAATGCTAGTGGGGTGGTCCCTTCGATCAAAAGTGATCGGGCAGGAGGACCATGGGTTGAACTTTGGGGCGACTGGCTCCAACGCATATACGTCCCTGAGCGCACGCTTCCGTTCCCTTTTGGGGATGTGGGTTGCGTATATCATGTTCACCGTCCGCACTTGTGGGGGAAAGCCCTTCTGTCCTCTGTTGTTCGGCGGCCGGGGCTCCTCCTCGTCATTGCTATGCAGCCCCTTGTCTCTGTTTTCGGCACTTAACTTGCCTGCCTGCTTGAACACCCAACAATTCCTGTTGGTGTGATTGGCTGGTTGTTCGGGCTGCCGTGTATCTGGTACGAGCGATCGAGTATCCGGTCTAAACTGGACGGGCCCGGAGTATTTCTTTTGAATGGCTTTTTCCGCTGACCGGGTTTAGAGCCTCTGAATCCGGCATTAACTGCCGTATCCTCAGTATTGTCGCCGTTAATGCGGCGCTTGTGCTTGTTGCGACGCGACCTACCATTGTTGTCCTTGGTATCCGAATTACCAGGGCTCTTGGTCATGTTATTGCTACGAGCTAGCCAGCTGTCTTCTCCCGCGCAAAAGCGGGTCATGAGTGTCGTGAGGGCTGCCATGGATTTCGGCTTTTCCTGTCCTAGGTGCCGGGCAAGCCATTCGTCTCGGATGTTATGCTTGAAGGCTGCGAGGGCCTCTGCGTCCGGACAGTCGACTATTTGATTTTTCTTGATTAGGAACCGTGTCCAGAATTGTCTGGCCGATTCCTCTAGCTGCTGAATTATGTGGCTTAGGTCATCGGCGTCTGGTGGTCGCACATAGGTGCCCTGGAAATTGTCAAGGAATGCGGATTCCAGGTCCTCCCAGCAACCAATTGACTCTGCTGGCAAGCTGTTAAGCCAATGCCGAGCTGGTCCTTTAAGCTTGAGGGGGAGGTATTTGATAGCGTGTAGATCATCGCCGCGGGCCATGTGGATATGAAGGAGATAATCCTCGATCCATATCGCAGGATCTGTTGTGCCATCGTATGATTCGATGTTTACGGGTTTAAAACCCTCGGGGATTTGATGATCCATTACTTCATCTGTGAGGCATAGTGGGTGTGTGGAGCCTCTGTATTGGGCTATATCAGGACGTAGCTCGGATGAGCTTTGTCTGTTGTGTTCAGCCTGGCCGTATTTGCCATATCCGGCATGACGGTTATTGTCATGTGTCGTGGGGCGCCCACGCGATCCATAGATCGATCTTGTTTGCCTTGCCTTGTCCTCCAATATGTCTTGCAGGTCTGGCGCGTTTCCCCGTGCCTTGGTACTTTTTGAGCGGCGTCGGGGTGCGGCTTGAGTCGATGGCCGAATGGCCTCTCTGTCGCGGCCACAGGGTGGCCGGTCGGCCGCATCATACGCTGGTGATGTAGGTTTAGTTGCTTCCTCCTCCAATTGGGGTAGCCGCCTGCGCTTTGGGTAACTCTTGGAGGGGCGTTCGAGTTTGTACTCTTCGGTAGCGAGGACTTTAGTCCATCTGTCAGCTAGAAAGTCTTGGTCAGCTCTAAGCTGCTGCTGTTTTTTCTTGAGGCTGCTTGTCGTGGCCACAAGGCTGCGTTTGAAACGCTCTTGTTCGACGGGATCCTCAGGTACGACAAATTCATCTTCGTCGAGGCTTGCTTCGTCTTCGGAGGGAGGCATGTAATTATCGTCCTCGACCTCTGTGTCTGCCGCTCTCTTATGAGGGCTGGCTTCTCCATCCTCCTGCGCTGAATCCTGCTGGAGGGGGTTGTCTTCGACACTGTCCGGGATGTTATTGTCTCCCGTGCTGGAATCACTGTTTTTGTTGTGGTGGGATTTAGAGCAGCGCCATTGATGTCGGTGCTTAGGTTGTTTCTTGGAGGGGTCATCCTCCGTTGTTCCCTCGCCATCCCCTTCTTTTGGGGTGTCCACCATGTATATGTCATATGACGAGGTTGCTTTCCAGTCTCCTATAGGCGCTGGTTCTTGGTCGTCTCCTTCATTGGCGTCCATACCGTCGATGTCTTCGGAGTCGAACTCGAGCATGTTGGTTAAATCATCAATAGTGGCTATGAAGTGGGTGGTGGGTGGGTTTCGAATTTCTTCGTCATCCGCATCCCAACCTTGCTGACCATAGTCCGGCCAGGGCTCTCCTGATAAAGAGAGAGACTTTAGTGAATTCAGGATGTCGCCAAAGGGCGAGTGCTGAAATATGTCCGCGGCGGTGAACTCCATGATCAGAGCCCAATTGGGTTCGATTGGAAGGGGTGTGGAAGATTCGGAGTCCGGAAAGGAGTCCGGCACCTTGGAGTCACGAGCTTCGCAAAGGACAAGATTGGTGTTCGGCTCGATCACCGTAGAGATTGCAGCCCCCGAGGCGGTGTCCAACCATCCGTCCCCAATTGGCGTAGTCAGCTCCGAGCTAAGGGTCGGAGCGGACACCTGAGAGACCTTCTGGACACTGTCCGGCGGCAGAGCTAGATCATGCCCCTCATGATAGTGCGGCGCGCTCAGCCGCGGCTCGAATCCGTCGAAGATCAAGTCTCCACGGATGTTAGCCGTGTAGTTCAAACTTCCAAATCTGACCTGATGGCCAGGGGCGTAGCTTTCGGTCTGCTCCAGATGGCCAAGTGAATTGGCCCGCAGTGCAAAGCCGCCAAATACGAAGATCTGTCCAGGGAGGAAAGTCTCATCCTGGACCGCGTCATTTTTGATGTTCGAAGAAGCCATCGAGCCTGAAGGTGACGACACAGAGGAACTCTCAATGAAAGCACCAATGTCGGTGTCAAAACCGGCGGATCTCGGGTAGGGGGTCCCGAACTGTGCGTCTAGGCGGATGGTAACAGGAGACAAGGGACAAGATGTTTTTACCTGGGTTCGGGCCCTCTCAATGGAGGTAAAACCCTACTCCTGCTTGATTAATATTGATGATATGGGTAGTACAAGAGTAGATCTACCACTAGATCAGAGAGGCTAAACCCTAGAAGCTAGCCTATGGTATGATTGTTGTTCGTCCTATGGACTAAAACCCTCCGGTTTATATAACACCGGAGAGGGCTAGGGTTACACAGAGTCGGTTACAATGGGAGGAGATCTACCAATCCGTATCGCCAAGCTTGCCTTCCATGCCAAGGAGAGTCCCATCCGAACACGGGACGAAGTCTTCAATCTTGTATCTTCATAGTCCGGGAGTCCGGCCACAGGTCATAGTCCGGCCATCCGGACACCCCCTAATACAGGACTCCCTCAGGGCCTCTCTCCCCCTTGCTTCCAGTGGCGCCGGACTGCTGCCGGGGGCCATCATCATCACGGCGATCTTCACCAACACCGCTATCATCTTCACCAACATCTCCATCACCTTCCCCCATCTATATCCAGCAGTCTACTCTCCCGCAACCCGCTGTACCCTCTACTTAAACATGGTGCTTTATGCTTCATATTATTATCCAATGATGTGTTGTCATCGTATGATGTCTGAGTAGATTTTCGTTGTCCTATCGGTGATTGATGAATTGCTATGATTGGTTTAATTCGCTTGTGGTTATGTTGTTGTCCTATTGTGCCCTCCGTGTCGCACAAGAATGAGGGATTCCCATTGTAGGGTGTTGCAATACGTTCATGATTTGCTTATAGTGGGTTGCTTGAGTGACAGAAGCATAAACCCGAGTAAGGGGGTTGTGGCGTATGGGATAAAGGGGACTTGATATGTTAATGCTATGGTTGGGTTTTACCTTAATGATCTTTAGTAGTTGCGGATGCTTGCTACAGTTCCAATCATAAGTGCATATAATCCAAGAAGAGAAAGTATGTTAGCTTATGCCTCTCCCACATAAAACTTGCTATCGGTCTAGTAGAGTAGTCATTGCTTAGAGACAATTTCACAACTCCTACCACCACTTTTCCACACTCGCTATATTTACTTTATTGCTTCTTTATCTAAACAGCCCCTACTTTACATTTACGTGCTCTTTATTACCTTGCAAACTTATCCAACAACACCTACAAAGTACTTCTAGTTTCACACTTGTTCTGGGTAAAGCGACCACTAAGCGTATGTAGAGTCGTATCAGTGGCAGATAGGACTTGAGAGAATATTTGTTCTACCTTTAGCTCCTCGTTGGGTTCGACACTCTTACTTATCGAAAGAGGCTACAATTATCCTGTATACTTGCGGGTCATCAGGGAGCCGCACATGCCTTTGTGTATCTCAGCCAGTAGTACCTTTCCTTCTTCCCAACAGACGCACTTCAATTTCACACCGTTGGGCCTCCTTCTGTACAGAGTGTCATCGACAAACTGATACATACTGGCCCTCCGGGCTACTTTTTCAGCTTCATTTTGATCACCGGGAAGCTCTTCGGTTTGGAGGAAGAAGACAATGTGCCTTTCCCAAGTTGGATCCCGGGGCTCGGCAATGAGGACTAACGACACCTCATCTGCTATGGGAGCACATGCCTCGTACATGGGGTCCATGGGACTGGCTGGAGGGGATGGTCCGGAAGGCTGCGAGGAGTTGTTTCTGGCAGGGTCTCTGCTAGGAGCGGACGGCTCTACCGGGAGAGGCTTACCAGTGTCCAACTTTGTCCTTTTCTGGTCCATTGTTGTTGGGGATATGAAGGGCTGAGTGAGATGGAGAACAAAAGTTCATGGTTCCACGGGAAGCTTTTGCGCGGCTCACTTTGACAGATGATCAGATATGCCGTTTTCCACACGGGGTACGTGCTCTGTTTGCAATCCGTCAAAGTGCTCCTCTAATCTTCTCACTTCCTCAGTGTATGCCTCCATCAATGGACTTTGGTAATCCTTGTTGACTTATCTCACCACCAGCTGTGAATCTCCTCGAATGATCAGCTTCTTAATTCCCAATTGAGCTGCAATCCTGAGCCCGGCAAGGAGCCCTTCATACTCTGCTGTATTGTTGATTGCATTTTCCCGGGCAAAATGCATTTGGAAGACGTACTTCAAGTGCTCCCTAGAGAGGGCGACAAGAAGCACGCCAACCCCTGCACCTTGTAGGGAAAAAGCACCATCAAAATACATAATCCATTCTTGGGGAGATTCCTTGTCGAGGATAACTGTCTCTGTCACTTCCTCGTCAGGGGTTGGCGTCAATTCTGCAATAAACTCTGCCAACGTCCTGCTCTTGATAGTTGATGTGCTTTCAAACTTCAAACGAAAGCTAGATAGCTCCAAAGCCCACTCCACTATCCTGCTGGTAGCCTCAGGGTTTCCGAGTATCTGTTGCAACGGGAACCGAGTGACAACCGTGATCTCATGGGCTTGGAAGTAGTAGCGCAGTTTCCTCGAGGCCATGATGAGACCAAAAATCAACTTTTGAATGCCAGAATACCTCGATCCAGCCCCCTGTAACAAGGAGCTGACGAAGTACACTGGGCACTACACCACTTTCTTCCTTGCGACGTCCTTGGGGTTCCCCTTATTGTCGTGCTCACTGTTGTCCTGATCCTTGTTTGACTCTGCCGGTCTCTGCTCACTCTCTGCCTCATCCACTTCTCGCTGTGCTACCAAGGTTGCACTGACCACTTGGATGGTTGCCACTAAGTATAGCAGCAGTGGCTCCTGGGGTTTGGGAGCAACCAAGGTAGGCACAAAGGACAGGTAGGCCTTCAACTCCTGCAAGCTGCATCTGCTTCCGGGGTCCACTTCATAGGACCTGCCTTCTTCAAAATTTTAAAGAACGGCAGGGCACGCTCAGCAGACTTGGAGATGGTGTGGCAAGACATGCTGTTAGGCGCCTCACATCCTTAACTATCGTTGGTGCTTGGATCTGCTCGATAGCCTTGATCTTGTTGGGGTGGCTTCGACCCCGCGATGGGATACAAAGAACCCAAGCAAAATTGCCGGAGGGAACACTGTCAGCGTTCTGGGAACGGGCGTACCCAGACTTGCCTGCCTGCGGCCTGCAGCGTGGCTCAAGGAGTGGCCCAGTACGGCCCATCTTCGTCAACACAAGCTCAAGACCCTCGCAAGGGGCCAAGCCTCGCGGGGCGGACGACGGGAAGCTTCCTCAGGCGCAGCCTCGTCAAACTGGCTCGCGAGGAGGCGGAGAGATCAAGGCGGGGTACCTCACGAGGTGCCCGTGACGCAAGCCATGACGACCGAAGCCAGGCGGGCGCCAGGCGGGCGCCGGTCTGCACAGTGTCCTTGTTTCCTCTTTGATGCAAAGGGGGCAAGTGCAGGCCAAGGTATCAAGCAAAGGCTACCATTTCGGTGCAACGAGACCAAGACCAGCAGAACGGCAGGATGGAGGTCATCATGGAGCCCAGGAAGGCGTCATCGTCAGAGTCTTTGGCAGGCGAGGACCAACTTTAGTCAGGATAAGTGTACTAGATGTTCCCCTTCAAAATGGCCAATTGTTGGCGCCCTTCCCGCTCAATATTTGGGAAGAGGACCAGGGCCTCGCTCTATAAATAGGGCTAGCCACCACATTAGAAGGGATCCGGATCAAATCCTTCCCAAGAGGCATCACCTCCGCAAGAACATCCCTCGCGAGGTTGTTCTTCCTTTGTATTGCTCATCATCAGCGCCTGAGGCAATCCACACACCACACACTGGAGTAGGGTATTACACCACCATGGTGGCCTGAACCAGTATAAACCTTGCGTCCCTTGTGTTGTTCTTTGCTGACCCTAGATCCTTTGCGAGGCAACGACACGTGAGTTGGTAGAAGGGTGATCTCCGCGTGCACCCCAGAGTTCGAACCTTAAGAGTCTGCCGGAACCCGAAATCCGACATTTGGCGTGCCAGGTAGGGGTGCGCCGAAGCTCTCCCTTCCGCCGGCCCGTTCTCCACCGACATCGCGTTTCGCCCACATGGCGGACAATGCGCCGCACGCTTCAGCAGTCGATGCCAGTGCTGGAGCCAGGGGACTCCGAGCCTTGGCCCCCGCCTTGCGGTAGGTGCAGTGGCCACGCGAGTTCAAGCCAGAGGTGTCGCCATGCTACAGCGGCGCGACGGACCCGCTGGTTTTCCAGCTGGCATATGAGGAAGCCGTCCTCAAGGCGGGGGGCGACGACAGGGTGATGGCCAACTGGTTTCCCATGGCCCTCACCGGCGTTGCTCGCATGTGGCTGCTCCACCTGCCGGCAGCTTCTATGACCTCTTGGGGGGAATTGCGCGGCCTTTTCCTTGCCCGTTATGGCGCCAGTGCCCCCAGTCATTGCGGCTCTCCTGGGCGGCTCACAGGCGCCACCCTCGAGCCGCAACATCAAGCCGTTCACCCGCCAGATCAGCACCGCCTCCAAGCACCAAGAACCCCCCCGGATGGGTGGCGCCCAGGGCCGATCTGATCTTCGGCTCGGATGATCACCCCTCCAACCCAGCCTGCTCGGGCGCGCTCCTGATGCTGTGCACCCCCACCATCTGCCAGGTGGCCGTCACCAGGACACTCATCGATGGCGTTGTTGGCCTCAGCGTGCTCTCAGTGGAAGCCTTCAGCCTCCTCCACGTGTCGCCGGAGCGGCTTCAGCCCAGCAGGCCCTTCTCGAGCGTCGGAGGCGGTTCCACCGGCTCTCTGGGACAGATCCGCCTCCCGGTGACCTTTGGCACCTATGATAACTTCCGCACAGAGCTGATCGACTTTGACATCGCCCCCATCGGTCTCCCATACAACGCCATCCTCGGCTACCCAGCCCTGGCCCAGTTCATGGTCGCGACTCACCCGGTGTACAACCTCATGAAGATGCCCGGGAGCAACGGCGTCCTTACCATGTCTGGAGACACCAGGGATGCGTTGCAAGCGCTGAAGCTTGCTTTCAAGACTGCCGCAGTAGCGCAGCCCACCAGCTCAGTCGCCCTTGAACCCAAGAGGGCTGCGCCAGCCAAAAATAAGCAACTATTCAGCCAAGACAAGGCGGAAACCAAGCAGGTACCGGTCGACAAGGACGAGCCTGCTGGTGCTACCTTCGCCATAGGCGCCAACCTTGTGCCTAAGCAGGAGGAGTCCCTGATCAGTTTCCTGCGTGCAAACAGGAAGGTGTTTGCATGGGAGCCTAATCAGCTGGCGGGAGTCCCGAGGGACGTAATTGAGCATCATCTGAACGTGTGCCCCAATGTGCGCCCTGTGAAGCAGAAGGCAAGGCGACATCCACTGAAAAGCAGGCCTTCATCGTCTAGGAGACCCGCAAGTTAGAAGCAGCAGGGGTCATTCGCGAGGTCCGCTACCCTGATTGGCTGGCCAACCCCGTCGTTGTGCCAAAAAAGGGAGGAAAGGAACGCATGTGTGTCGACTTCACCAACCTAAACAAAGCCTGCCCGCAGGATCCATTCCCGCTCCCTCGCATCGACCAGATCATTGACTCCACCGCTGAGTGTGACCTACTGTGCTTCCTGGATGCCTTCTTGGGCTATCATCAGATCAAGATGGCGGTGGAGGACGTGGAGAAAACGTCCTTCCTGACCCCGTGTGGGGTGTACTGCTACACCTGCATGCCGTTTGGGTTGCGCAACGCAGGCGCGACCTTCCAGCAATTGATGCACATCGCTCTGGGGCGACAACTCGGGAGGAACGCTGAAGCTTACATTGATGACATTGTGGTAAAGTCTCGGGAGGCGAAAACCCTGATACAGGACTTGGAAGAAACCTTCGCGAGCCTCAGCGAAGTGGACCTGCGGCTCAACCCGGAGAAGTGTGTGTTTGGAGTCCCCTTAGGCAAGCTCCTAGGCTTCCTCGTATCTCACAGGGGCATTGAGGCTAACCCAGAGAAGGTCAAGGCAGTCGAGGACATGAGCCCGCCAAAGACCCTCAGGGAAATGCAGAAGCTCACCGGGCGTGTGACCGATTTAGGACGTTTCATCTCCAAGCTGGGAGAGCGGGCGCTGCCTTTCTTCAAGCTGATGAAGAAGAAAGACCCCTTCAAATGGACTGAAGAGGCCGACAAAGCATTCGAAGACCTCAAGAGGTACCTAACCAGCCCCCCGGTAATGGTGGCCCCGCAACCTCGGGAGCCCCTGGTGCTCTACCTTGCAGCCACCCTGAGGGAGTCCTGGATTAGGGGGTGTCCGGATGGCCGGACTATGACCTTTGGCCGGACTCCCAGACTATGAAGATACAAGATTGAAGACTCCGTCCCGTGTCCGGATGGGACTTTCCTTGGCGTGGAAGGCAAGCTTGGCAATATGATATGAAGATATCCTCCCATTGTAACCGACTCTGTGTAACCCTAGCCCTCTCCGGTGTCTATATAAACCGGAGAGTTTTAGTCCGTAGGACGAACAACAATCATACCATAGGCTAGCTTCTAGGGTTTAGCCTCTCTGATCTCGTGGTAGATCCACTCTTGTACTACCCATATCATCAATATTAATCAAGCAGGAGTAGGGTTTTACCTCCATCGAGAGGGCCCGAACCTGGGTAAAAACATCATGTCCCTTGTCTCATGTTACCATCCGCCTAGACGCACAGTTCGGGGCCCCCTACCCGAGATCCGCCGGTTTTGACACCAACATTGGTGCTTTCATTGAGAGTTCCTCTGTGTCGTCACCTTTAGGCCCGATGGTTTCTTCGATCATCAATCACGACACGGTCTAGGGTGAGACTTTTCTCCCCAGACAGATCTTCGTATTCGGCGGCTTCGCACTGCGGGCCAACTCGCTTGGCCATCTAGAGCAGATCGAAAGCTACGCCCCTGGCCATCAGGTCAGGTTTGGAAGCTTAAACTACACGGCCGACATCCGCGGGGACTTGATCTTCGACGGATTCGAGCCACGACCGAGCATGCCGCACTGTCTCGATGGGCATGATCTAGATCTGCCGCCGGACAGCGCCCAGAGCGCCGCTCAGGTGTCCGCTCCGACCATTAGCCCGAAGCCGACTACGCTAACCAGGGACGGACGATCAGACGCCGCCCCAGGAGCCGCAATCTCTACGGCGATAGAGCCGAATACCAGCCTAGTCCTTTGCAAGGCCCGTGACTCCAAGGTGCTGGACTCCGTTCCGGACTCCGAATCTTCTGCACCCCTTTCGATCGAACCCGATTGGGCTCCGATCATGGAGTTCACCGCCGCAGACGTCTTTCAGCACGCCCTTTGGCGATATCCTGAACTCCCTAAAGTCTCTCTCTTTGTCAGAAGAGCCCTGGCCGGACTATGGTCAGCAGGGTTGGGATGCGGACGACGAAGAAATTCGAAACCCACCCACCACCTACTTTGTAGCCACTATCGACGATCTAACCGACATGCTCGACTTCGACTCCGAAGACATCGACGGTATGGACACCGATGAAGGAGACGACCAAGAACCAGCACCTATAGGGAACTGGAAAGCCACCTCGTCATATGGCATATACATGGTGGACACCCCCAAAGCAGGGGATGGCGAGGAAAAAAATGGAGGATGACCCCTCCAAGAAGCAACCCAAGCACCGACGTCAGCGGCGCCGCTCTAAGTCCCGCCAAAGCAAAAACGGCGATTCCGGCACCGTAGATAACAACATGCCGGACAGTGCCGAAGATAACCCCCTCCAGCAGGATTTAGTGCAGGAGGACGAAGGAGCTAGCCCTCATGAGAGAGCGGACGACAGAGAGGTTGAGGATGACAACTATATGCCTCTCTCCAAAGACGAGGCAAGCCTCGACGACGACGAATTCGTCGTGCCAGAGGATCCCGTCGAACAAGAGCGTTTCAAACGCAGGCTTATGGCCACAGCAAGCAGCCTCAAGAAAAAACAGCAACAACTTCGAGCTGACCAAGACTTGCTAGCCGACAGATGGACCAAAATCCTGGTGGCCGAAGAGTGTAAAGTCGAGCGCCCCTCCAAGAGCTACCCAAAGCGCAGGCTGCTACCCCAACTTGAGGAGGAAGCAACTAAACCTACATCACCAGCGTACGATGTGCCCGATCGGCCACCCCATGGCCGTGACAGAGAGGCCTTCAGGCCCTCGACCCAAGCCGCACCCCGACACCGCTCAAAACATACCAGAGTACGGGGAGACGCAATAGACCTGCGAGACATATTGGAGAACAAGGCAAGGCAAGCAAGATTGATCTACGGATCGCATGGCCGCCCCGCTTCACGTGACGCCAGTCGTCACGCCGGACATGATAAGTACTGCCAGGCTGAATACAATAGACCAAGCTCATCTGAGCTGCGTCGTGATATAGCCCAATACGGGGGCGCCGCACACCCACTATGCTTCACAGACAAAGTAATGGATCATCAAATCCCTGAGGGCTTTAAACCCGTGAACATCGAATCATACGATGGAACAACAGATCCTGGGGTATGGATCGAGGATTATCTCCTTCATATCCACATGACCCGTGGTGATGATCTACATGCCATCAAATACCTCCCGCTCAAGCTTAAAGGACGAGCTCGACATTGGCTTAACAGCCTGCCAGCAGAGTCAATCAGTTGCTGGGAGGACCTGGAATCCGCATTCCTTGACAACTTCCAGGGCACTTACGTGCGACCACCAGACGCCGATGACCTAAGCCACATAATCCAGCAGCCAGAGGAATCGGCCAGGCAATTCTGGACACGGTTCCTAACTAAGAAAAATCAAATAGTCGACTGTCCGGACGCCGAGGCCCTTGCTGCATTCAGGCACAACATCCGAGACGAATGGCTTGCCCGGCACCTAGGACAGGAAAAGCCGAAATCTATGGAAGCCCTCACGACACTCATGACCCGCTTCTGCACGGGCGAAGACAGCTGTCTAGCTCGTAGCAATAACATAACCAAGAGCCCTGGTAATTCGGATACCAAGGACATCAATGGCAGGTCACGTCGCAACAAGCACAAGCGCCGCATTAACGACGACAATACTGAGGATACGACAGTCAACGCCGGATTCGGAGGCTCTAAACCCGGTCAGCGGAAGAAGCCATTCAAAAGAAACCCTTCGGGCCCATCCAACTTAGACCGGATACTCGACCGCTCGTGCCAGATACACGACACCCCCAAACAACCAGCCAACCACAACAACAGGGATTGTTGGGTGTTCAAGCAGGCATGCAAGTTAAGTGCCGAAACCAGAGACAAGGGGCTGCGTAGCGATGATGAGGAGGAGCCCCGGCCGCCGAACAATAGAGGACAGAAGGGATTCCCCCCGCAAGTGCGGACGGTGAACATGATATACGCAACCCACATTCCCAAAAGGGAGCGGAAGCATGCTCTCAAGGACGTCTATGTGTTGGAGCCAGTCGCCCCACAGTTCAACCCATGGTCCTCCTGCCCGATCACTTTTGATCGAAGGGACCACCCCACTAGCATCCGTCACGGAGGATTCGCCGCATTGGTCCTAGACCCAATCATTGACGGATTTCACCTCACTAGAGTCCTCATGGACGGCGGCAGCAGCCTGAACCTGCTTTATCAGGATACAGTGCGGAAAATGTGCATAGATCCATCAAGGATCAAACCCACAAAGACATCCTTTAAAGGCGTCATACCAGGTGCAGAAGCCAGCTGTACAGGCTCGGTTACACTCGAAGTGGTCTTCGGATCCCCGGATAATTTCCGAAGCGAGGAGTTAATCTTCGACATAGTCCCATTCCGCAGCGGCTATCACGCCCTGCTCGGACGAACCGCATTTGCAAAGTTCAATGTGGTGCCGCACTATGCATATCTCAAGCTCAAGATGCCAGGCCCTCGCGGAGTCATCACGGTAAATGGAAACACCGACCGCTCTCTCCGAACGAAGGAGCAAACAACGGCCCTGGCGGCGGAAGTACAGAGCAGCCTCTCAAGGCAGCTCTCCAATCCGTGTATTAAACGTCGGGACAACGTCAAGCGCGCCCGAAGCAACCTACAACAGAGCCGGCTGGCACGTTCCGAGCAAGCATAGCAGCGCGGCCCCAACCCCAGCCCTCACCAGATGGTGATCCTTAGAGATACCATGGGCATAAGGGGAGGGGCACAACTACGGCACGCCCATAATGCGGCTCAACCGCACTTAGGGGCTCCCTATTCTGCCGTTTTCTTTTTTATACTTTCAGGACCCAACTATTCGGAAGGCCTGTCTGGCAACACACTCGCCGAACATATGATGCAATAGCCAGGGAGAAAACAAGCCGCGTCAAATGTCCAGGTGGTCTCTATAACGAGCTTAATACCTGTTTTACTTAAAATCCTGCAGCTTGCCCCTGGAGGGGGACATGTCAAATAATCCCATCTCTTGCTTATCGCACTACTTGTATCGTTCTGTTTTCGCAGCAGCCCTTTTTTAATAAACAATACATAGCTCTTATCTATTATTGTACTCATCTATTTTTTATATATACAAATATATTCAGTCATGACATTCTGCAACCGTACACTTTGGTACGGCCAATACACCAGGGGCTTAAGCACCCCATAACATGGTGTGAGAAGACCGAACACTCTCATGAGTGCGGCACCCCGAACTTATAGCACTATATGCATCGGCTCCGAATCATGTCTTTGGTCAATAGTTGGGTTTGCATGGCTCCCATGTTTTGGTACCTTACGTTCCGCAATGTTGGCTAAGGTAGCGCTGGGAGAACTACTCCGATTGTGCCCCAGTTGAGCTGGGTTAACACCTCAGTAGAGAAAGCTAAAACTGACCGTCATGATAGTGCGAGAGACCGGTCGCTGTTTGTGAGGTTTTTCGAGTCCTTAAAGACTTATGCCGCTTAGAGCGAGGAACCAGACTTGTCTGGCCTAGGCGTGGATAGCGCCCCAAACTCGGTCTTCCGAATACTAGGGGCTTCGCCGAAATTTAAAATTATAGAATTCTAGGGCTAAGTGAGAGTGATAAAGCATTATAAGTCTGACGGCCTGGTTCGTTGTGCTGAGCGCCTCCCTAGATGGACCCAAGAATGGGAACAAGAGCGCTCAGGTTTATCCCAAACACCCCAGCACTCGTGGCATGGGGGTCGAAGCTGACGAGTTGCATCTCTCAAATTTGATAAACGACCGCACAGAAGGTAATATTTTAAATTAACAAGCGTTGCTTAACGCACATGAACAAAGTTTTCAGCATACAGGATAACAAATGCGAGTCTACTCAAAAATTACATCTTTGGAGCATCCGTCCGCTATACAGCGAGCACCCTTCAGGACGCCCTTATAATACATCTCGGGCGTGCGATACTCCTTGCCCGGTGGTGGCGCGTCCGTCAAAAGCTTCTCAGCGTCCAGCTTGCCCCAGTGCACCTTAGCACGGGCAAGGGCCCGACGGGCACCTTCGATACAGACGGAGCGCTTGACGACCTCAACCCATGGACACGCGTCCACCAGACGCCGCACCAGACCGAAGTAGCTCCCAGGCATGGCTTCTCCAGGCCACAGCCGAGCTATGAGGCCCTTCATGGCCTATTCGGCCACCTTGTGGAGCTCGACCAGCTGCTTCAGCTGGTCGCTCAGGGGCACCGGATGTTCGGCCTCAGCATACTGAGACTAGAACCCTTTTTCCGTCGAGCTCCCCTCATCGGCTCGGTAGAATGCGGCGGCATCAGACACACTACGGGGCAGATCGGCGAACGCTCCTGGAGAGCTCCGGATTCGGGTAAGTAGTAGATAATTAACTTTTATATTCTTGCTTTGCATAAAGAATGCCTTACCCACCGCTATCTTCTTCATCGCCTCAATCTCCTGGAGGGCCTTCTGGGCTTCGGCCTTAGCGTTTTTGGCACTCTCAAGAGCCAAGGCAAGCTCGGACTCTCGAGTCTTTGAGTCACGCTCCAAACTCTCGTGTTTTTCCACGAGAGCCTGGAGCTCTTGCCGCACCTCCGCCACCCGCTCCTCCTGCTTCTCTCACTCGGTGCGCTCCAGGGCCGCACTGTTTTCGGCCTTGGAGACTGCCTCCTTCAGGGTCGCCACCTCGGCTGTGGCCCTTGCAACATTTAAGTTGGTCCTGTCATTATTTGCAACCAAGTATTTCCATATACATTTAGATGCGATATTACATACCCTCCTTGTCCTCGAGCTGCTTCTTGGCACGGCCGAGCTCATTCTCGGACCGCTCGAGGTTCTCCTTCAAGGCATTGACCTCCGCAGTCAGTGCGGCAGAGGTCAGCAGCGCAGCCTGCATTCCCATATTGACATATTTTTATTAGACTCCTGCGTATATCTTTTTAGATCCTCAGCTCAGCTTTTCTTTCCGAACGCCGAACTGAGCATCAAGGGCTACTGTCTATGCGGTAACATTTTTTATATGTTTTTTAACACGTACCTCAAAGCCTGTTAACAGACTTGTACAGGCTTCTGTCAGCCCGCTCTTGGTGGACTGAACCTTCTGAATCACCACACTCATAACAGTGCGGTGTTCCTCGTCGATGGAGGCATCGTTAAGCACTTCCAGCAAATTGTCCGGCTCCTCCAGGTGGACGGAGGTCGCCGGCGTCGTAGGCTTGCCCTTCTTACGAAGGCGCCGCCTGTTGGACTCTGGAACCGTTGATGGTTCCGGAGCAGTGTCCGGCCCAGGGCCGGACATGGATCCCTCCGGGGCTTTGCCCCCTTTGGGCCTGGAGTCCGGGAGGTCGCCTTGGGGCACCTCCAGGACCACCTCCTCCTGGTTCGGTCCCTTTTGGGACTCCACCTCGGCATCGTCCGCAGGGAGCGGGGAGGAGGCCGTCGGAACACTATTCACATCCGACGAATTCAGGGAGCCGCTCGACGAATCGCCAAGCTGAGCTCTGGGCGGACTGCATAATTAAAATTCGGCGTCAGAAGCTATTGAATAATAGAGGAGCGCCATGAGTCATTCGGGTAGCCGGACACTTACGATTTTGCCAGGGGCTTGACCCTGGATGGCCATTCCTCCCTTCCATCTTTGGCATCGGAGGCGTAGTCCGGCAGAAGGGTCTTCCCCTTCTTGGACCCTCTGGCCTCCCCAGTTGGGCCGGCCTTTCTTTTCTTTCCTCCCCATGTTGGAGGGGGAGAGGCTTCTTCTTCTTCGCCTTCCTCCTCCTCGTCTTCAGAGGCGGAGGGTGCGTCGGGGTTGTCGGGCGATGAATCCAACACCGCCAGGCGCCGGGAGCTATTTCGAGTCCCCGTGGCCTTCTTCTTGGCCTTCTTCTCTGGCACCACGTGAGGTGCCGGAATCTGCAGCCCCGTCAATCGGGCGTCCGCTGAGTCTTCTGGTAGGGGAGCCGGAGAGATAACCTGCCCGGACTTCTTCAGCCAGTCCTGTCAAAGGTAGGGGACTTTAGATCCTGCTATGAGTCAAACTATGAAAGACAAGAGTCCCGTAAAGGGTAGAATAACTTACCTCGTTGGCCCGACGCTGCGAGCTGAATCCGTGATCTTCGGTAGCGGATGCGGGGGCCTCGGCGCCCTTAAACAGCACCTTCCAGGCATCTTCGTTTGTAGTATCGAAGAGTCCGTTCAAGGCTTGGTGCCGTGCCGGATCAAACTCCCACAATTTGAAGGCCCGTTGTTGGCATGGGAGGACTCGGCGGATAAGCATACCTGGACCACGTTGACAAGCTTGAGATTCTTGTTCACCAGCTTTTGGACGCAAGTTTGGAGTCCAGTCAGCTCTTCTGAATCTCCCCATGTTAGGCCTGTCTCCTTCCAGGAGGTGAGTCATGTGGGACAGACAGATCGAAATTCGGGGCCGCCACCCATTTAGGGTCGCGCGGCTCGGTGATGTAGAACCACCCCGGTTGCCACCCTTTAATTGTCTCCACGAAGGAGCCCTCGAGCCATAGGACGAAGGAGCTTCCCACTACTTTTGGCTTGACGTTAAAAGTCTTTAGCCATAGGCAGAAGTGGGGCTGGATGCAGAGGAAGGCCTCGCACACGACGATAAACGCCGAGATGTTGAGGACGAAGTTCGGGGCCAGATCGTGGAAGTCCAGGCCATAGTAGAACATGAGCCCCCGGACGAATGGGTGAAGAGGAAAGCCTAGTCCGTGGAGGAAATGGGGGAGAAAAACAACCCTCTCATGGGGCCTGGGGGTGCGGATGAGTTGCCCCACATCGGGGAGCCGGTGCGTGATGTCGTCAGATAGGTATCCGGCCTCCCTCGGTTTTTTGATTTGCCCCTCCGTGACGGAGGAGGCCATCTATCTACCTCCCGCTCCGGACATGATTGGAGAAGGTTGAGGAAAGAAGTGCGGGCTTGGGCGTTGGAGCTCGAGTGCGCAAGGACGGATAAGCAAAGGAGGAAGAAGGCGTAAATGGAAAGGGTAGATCCTTATCCCCTTATATGGGCGGCCAAAACTACGAGCCCCCACCGGCCTAATAAAACTCGCTTATCTCCCAAACACCGCGGTTAATGGCGCGGTTGGGTTACCCACGCCCGTATTGATGAGAATCCCGGAATAAGGGGACACGATCTCTGCTTTGACAAGACGTGCCAAGGAAACCGCCTCGCTAAACGCGCTGAGGTGGAACAGTAAAATGAATAAAAGCCTGGCCGTGGCGTGATGTCACGCTACGGAATACGTCAGCAGATTAGATTGGTGCAAATGTTATTCTCTGTATGGTGGCATGTGGAACTTATTTTGCACAGCCGGACACTATCCTGGTGTTCAACATCTTCTATGAAGTATTCGGAGGAGCAACCCGCCTTGCAATGCCGAAGACAACTTGCGCGCAGGACTCGTCGTCATTGAAGCCTGGTTCAGGGGCTACTGAGGGAGTCCTGGATTAGGGGGTGTCCGGATGGCCGGACTATGACCTTTGGCCGGACTCCCGAACTATGAAGATACAAGATTGAAGACTCTGTCTCGTGTCCGGATGGGACTTTCCTTGGCGTGGAAGGCAAGCTTGGCGATATGATATGAAGATCTCCTCCCATTGTAACCGACTCTGTGTAACCCTAGCCCTCTCCGGTGTCTATATAAACCGGAGAGTTTTAGTCTGTAGGACGAACAACAATCATACCATAGGCTAGCTTCTAGGGTTTAGCCTCTCTGATCTCGTGGTAGATCCACTCTTGTACTACCCATATCATCAAAATTAACCAAGCAGGAGTAGGGTTTTACCTCCATCGAGAGGGCCCGAACCTGGGTAAAAACATGGTGTCCCTTGTCTCCTGTTACCATCCGCCTAGACGCACAGTTCGGGACCCCCTACCCGAGATCCGCTGGTTTTGACACCGACACACCCCTTACTCCGCTAGCGCAGCCCTGGTGGCAGTCAGAAAGGAGTGCCAGGCCTCGGCCGCAGGCGCACTCCCGGCCGAGACAGAACAAGGCCAGGAAGGCCTCGCAGAGACCACGACCTCATCAGAGAAGGATCAGCCTCATCAAGGGAGCATGCCCGGAGCGGAGGAGGCCCTCTAAGGTGACCAAAGACTGAGGGCCCCCCCGCCTCAGGAGGTACCTCAGCCTCCAGAGGATGCGGGTCATGCCAGCACCCTCGATCTCGTCGAGCACCCGGTGTACTTCGCCAGTACGGTGTTGCGGGACGCGAGGGCATGGTACTTTCAAGGCCATCCCATCAAGGTCGTCTCAGCCTACCCCCTAGAAAGGGTACTCAGGAGCCCCAATTCAGCAGGGAGGGTTGCCAAATGGAACATCAAACTACAAGCATTCCAGCTAGAATTCAGCACTACCAGGGTCATTAAGGGAGCTGCGCTCGCAGATTTTGTGGCGGAATGGACAGAGGCGCCAGGGCTCAAAATGGGCGAGGACCGGTCTCTCTCCCCAGGGAGCGAAGCGCCGGATGGTTGGGTAATGTACTTCAATGGAGCCTTCACACGACAGGGCTCACGGGCTGGCGCAGTGCTCATATCCCCCACTCAGGACAAGCTTTACTACACCGTGCAGCTCTGCTTCCAGCATGGGGAGAAGGTCTCCAACAACATAGCACAGTACGAGGGCCTGATAGCGGGCTTGAAGGCAGCCGTCGCCTTGGGAGTAAAACGAATTAACGTCAAGGGCGACTCGCAACTCCTCATCAACTTCTCCAACAAGGTGTACGAGCCGAAGGACGAGCACATCGAAGCATACCTCGCGGAGGTCCGCAAGATGGAGAAACAATTTTGGGGGTTGGAGCTGCAGCATGTGCCTCGTGGTACCAATCAAGAGGCTGACGACATCGTCAAGAGGGCATCCAGGCGGCTGCCTCAGGAACCTGGTGTCTTGGAGGAGCGACTCTTCAAACCCTCGGCGACACCGTCGCTATCAAGCATAGCGTAACCTAGGGAGGAGCTCCCTCAGCCGCCCGCTCGGGAGCCCCGGCCTGCGGCCCGGCCTCAGGGGCACGCCTGCTCCTGGAGTTGAAGCCTTAGGAAGGATGTTGGATGGCAGAATTCAAGGACTACTTGGCGCAAGGGACCCTGCCGGAGAAGGAAGAGGACACGGAGCGCGTGGCGTGGCAGGCCACGACCAAATGACGTGTCCCTGCGTTGCATTCCCAGAGAGCAAGGGAAGGAGCTGTTGGCAGACATACACGATGGAGACTGTGGGCACCACTCATCCTCGCGAACCATCGTTGGCAAGGCGTTCCGCAGCGGGTTCTACTGGCCCACAGCACTCAGCGACGCTGTTGAGCTGGTGAAGGCTTGTGAGGCCTGCCAATTCCACGCCAAGCAGATCCACCAGCCGGCGGGGGCACTGTAGACCATACCCCTCTCATGGCCGTTCGCAGTTTGGGGGCTGGACATTGTGGGCCCGT
The DNA here is from genome assembly GCF_018294505.1 of Triticum aestivum. Classification (NCBI taxonomy): domain Eukaryota; kingdom Viridiplantae; phylum Streptophyta; class Magnoliopsida; order Poales; family Poaceae; genus Triticum; species Triticum aestivum. The sequence goes on from NC_057807.1 coordinate 358,287,341, forward strand.
TCCCTCGGCTGCCAGGGGGCTACCGCTACCTCTACGTCGTCGTGGACAAGTTCACCAAGTGGGCTGAGGTGGAAGTTGTCCGCACCATACCCGCGGCTCAGCAGTCAAGTTCATCAAGGGCCTCGTGAGCCAATTTGGGGTGCCTAACCGCATTATCACCGACAACGGTTTGCAGTTCACCAGCAATCTCTTCAAAACATGTTGTGCTAACCTTGGAATGCAGATATGCTATGCCTTGGTGGCACACCCCCGGAGCCACAGCCAGGCAGAGCGAGCCAACGTGGAGGTCCTGAGGGGCCTCAAAACCAGGAGCTTCAAGAAGAAGCTAGAGGCCTGCGGCAGGGGCTGGTACGATGAGCTCCAATCTGTGTTGTGGTCTATCCGCACGACCGCGACCAAGCCGACTGGCGAGACCCCGTTCTTCCTTGTCTACGGAGCTGAGGCCGTTCTCACTCACGAGGTCAGGCATCGTTCCGCACGGGTCCTGGCATTCGACAAGGCGCAGCAGGACGCCATGCGGGGGACGGATCTCGTGCTGGGGGAGGAACACCATCGAGAGGCCGCGCTGCGAGCGGCAAGGTACCAACAGGCGCTACGGGGATACCACTACCGCAACATCCTCCCCAGGACTCTTGAGGTAGGGGACCTCATGCTCAGACGGGTTCTCTCTAGGGAGGGCCTGCATAAGCTCTCTCCCATGTGGGAGGGCCCATTCAAGGTTGTTCATGTTTCCAGGCCCGGCTCCACGCGCTTGGAAACCCAGGAGGGGGTGCCCGTCCAGAACGCATGGAACATTTAGCATCTTCGAAGGTTTTACCCCTGAGCAAGGCCGAGTGCCTGTGAAGAAGGTGAATGCCTGTGAAGCTGCTACTTTTTGGAAAAGGCTCGATGCCTGTGAAGAAGGCGAATGCCCGTGAAGCTGCTGCATTTTGGAAAAGGCCCGGTGCCTGTGAAGAAGGTGAATGCCTGTGAAGCTGCTGCATTTTGGAAAAGGCTCGGTGCCTGTGAAGAAGGCGAATGCCTGTGAAGCTGCTGCATTTTGGAAAAGGCCCGGTGTCTGTGAAGAAGGCGAATGCCTGTGAAGCTGCTGCCTTTTGGAAGGCCCGGTGCCTGTGAAGAAGGCGAATGCCTGTGAAGCTGTCGCATTTTGGAAAAGGCCCGGTGCCTGTGAAGAAGGCGAATGCCTGTGAAGCTCGCCGCCCGTGACACTCTCACGTACTAATGAGTGGGGTTGTACACGCCTCAGAATCTCTGGAGTGTCGCCCTCGGGCCGCAGGGGCTCCCACCCACGCCCAGTGGCAGCACTTAGCTCTGCGCTGGTGAGAAGACGTCGAAGACTAGATTAGGTGCCGGACGCGGCTTTTTCATTTGCTTTCTGCAGTTGGCTTGTTCATTCCTATTTGAAGTTTTATTGAAGTTGTTGCCGTCTCTAGTTTGTGACCCTTTGTCTTTTTTGCTCATTTGCCTCGTTTTTCTCTCGCGCAAGTCTTGCGAGGGAGGTACGCGGGCACCCCCGCGAGTGTTTCCTACCCCTGGTCGTTTGAAGCTTCCCTATCCGAGTTTGCTGCGGGAGCACTCCTCCCAGTCCGTGCCCCACGGGCATCGCGATGCGAGAACAGGGCCTGGATTGGTCACCCCTGCTACCAAGGCTGGAAACCACCCCTACCGACTAACCCTTGCAGGACACGAAATGCATGGCGAGGCCCTGGCCTCGGGAGGCAAAGATCACGGCAAGCCTCCCCTAGCCAAGTAACTTCTGCGCATGAGCACGCGACATGAAAACACAGCACGGAAATAGCAGAAATAGCGTGATAATTAACAGCAACAGTTCAACACGCCCCCACGGAAGAAAAACAAAACAGGCGCGACTCGCTCGGCACCAACTCACGGCGGGGGCTTGTTCCGCCTCCGGGGCTCAGGTGGATCCCATCTCCCGCTTCACTGGAGCGCGGCGGTGGACCAACCCACTACCTTCCCCCAGGCAGGCGCAACGGTGCAGGTGCTGGTCGCGGCCACCGCTGGAGGAGCTGTCGTCCAAAGGAGAGTCGCCGAAGCTTGGCGGGCCTCGGGCACCGCTGCTCGTGCGCCTGCCGCTGCCTTCATTCTGATCAATGCCGGGGTTGGGCTCATGGCCGCGGTCGTCTTCTTCGGGGCAGCACCCAGCACGGCGGCCGTCTTCCCCGAACACCCTCATGTAGAAGGTGGCATCACCGTCGAACTTGATGTGCAGGATGCATCGCTGGCTCAGGTCGCGCGCACGGGCAAACATTTGCCAGCCGCGGGTTAGGGCCGCCTCCCCGGTGACGGAGACCTCCAGTGAAGCCCAGGAGGCCCTGCTGCAGCAACCATCTGCGTGAAGCCAGAGGCCGCCCGGAGCGCCGGCCGGAAGTTCACCTACGAAGAAGCGGGGGAGCTGAAGCCAGGTGCTGGTTAGGTCCGCCGACCACATGACGAACTCCGGTAGCACCTCCGCCGAGCAGAAGCGCGGCCTGGGGGGTCGCGCAGCCACAGCATACCTCCCATCAGCAGCCGGGCGCCCATCGCCGTGCAAGGGACCGCCTCCACGACCACGGGAAGCCACCGTGGGGGCCGTAGGATGCTTGTAATGGCGGCCCCGGCCGCGTTTGATCGGAGGAGAGTTAGGCCCTTCCTGGCGAGCCTTTCCCTTCTCCACGGTCGAGAACCTCTTCGGCGGAGCCATGGGGATGGCGAAAAGCCGGGAAGAAGGAGAAAGAGAGTAGCACAAAGGGATGGACTGGAAGGGCTCGCGCCGTTCCGTAAATATAGCCGGAGGAGGCCAACCATCGGCCTCCATGATCACAGGTAATCATGACCCGTTTTTGCATGCAGGGACTTGTCAAGTCATGCGGTTGCCGAGACGTCGTGGGGAAGCGAGGATGCCCACATCCAATCAACTGCCACGCGGCGCCCAAGGCCGCACGCTATTGGGGCCCGCGACTCTTCCCACTTGCCCATTCGCTTCTCTGCTAAGCCAAGTCCGGGCACGCCTTGGGCCCGGGGGCTACTGTCGGCATTCTGGGAATGGGGGTACCCAGACTTGCCTGCATGCGGCCTGCAGCGTGGCTCAAGGAGTAGCCCAGTACGGCCCATCTTCGTCAACACAAGCTCAAGACCCTTGCGAGGGGCCAAGCCTCGTGGGGCGGACGACAGGAAGCTTCCTCAGGCGCAGCCTCGTCAGGCTGGCTCGCGAGGAGGCAGAGAGATCAAGGCAGGGTACCTCACGAGGTGCCCGTGACACAAGCCATGACGACCGAAGCAAGGCGGGCGCCAGGCGGCGCCGGCCTGCGTAGTTTCCTTGTTTCCTCTTTGATGCAAAGGGGGCAAGCGCAGGCCAAGGTATCAAGCAAAGGCTACCATTTCGGTCCACGAGACCAAGACTAGCAGAACGGCAGGATGAAGGTCATCACGGAGCCCAGGAAGGCGTCATCGTCAGAGTCTTTGGCAGGCGAGGACCAACTTTAGTCAGGATAAGTGTACTAGATGTTCCCCTTCGAAATGGCAAATTGTTGGCGCCCTTCCCGCTCAATATTTGGGAAGAGGACCAGGGCCTCGCTCTATAAATAGGGCTAGCCACCACAGTAGAAGGGATCCAGATCCAATCCTTTGCAAGAGGCATCACCTCCGCAAGAACATCCCTCGTGAGGTTGTTCTTCCTTTGTATTGTTCATCATCAGCCCCTGAGGCAATCCACACACCACACACTGGAGTAGGGTATTACACCACCATGGTGGCCTGAACCAGTATAAACCTTGCGTCCCTTGTGTTGTTCTTAGCTGAGCCTAGATCCTTTGCGAGGCGACGAGACGTGAGTTGGTAGAAGGGTGATCTCCGCGTGCACCCCAGAGTTCGAACCTTAAGGGTCTGCCGGAACCCGAAATCTGACAAACACCAAATACACACTTCTTTGGATTGAGCTTCAAGTTGATCTTGCGCAAATTAGTAAATGTCTCTTCCAAATCTTGAATAAGGGTGGCCCTATCCTTGGTCTTGACCACAATATCATCCATATAAGATTCTATGTTTTTGTGCAGTTGTGGCTCAAAACCGATCTGGACTGCCCCTGCAAAAGTGGACCCGGCACTTTTAATCCAAATGGCATGCGAACAAAGCAGTACGTACCACATGGAGTGATGAACAACGTCTTCTCCTCATCTTATTTAGATATGAACATTTGGTGATATCGAAAATATGCATCCAGAAATGAGAGCAAATCACAGCATGAAGTGGAATCCACAATCTAATCAATATGCGGCAAGGGAAACGGGTCCTTCGGGCAAGCCTTGTTGAGATCTATGAAATCAATCCAAAGCCTCCACTTCCTGTTTGCCTTCCGGACTACCCCTGGATTTTCTAACCACGTGGGATGCAGTACTCCTCTGACCAAACCAACTGCTTCAAGTTTCTTGATCTCTTATGCAATGAACTGCTGCCTCCCCAAGGTCTGTTTCTGGACTTTCTACTTGACAGGTCGGGCATGTGGGCAGACAACAAGGTGATGCTCGATTACCTCCCTGGGAACACCGGGGATATGAGATGGTTGCCAGGCAAACACATCAATATTCGCCCGCAGGAAGGCAACGAGCATGCTTTCCTATTTGTCATTGAGGGTTGCACTGATAGCGAAAGTACCATCAACGCCAGCCAGCCCTGTCGGGACCTTCTTCCCTTGGAGTGTAGCAACCTTGGATCTCTTGTTATTGTAACACTCCGGCACGTCGTCAACCGGTGTCGTGCACTTGGTGGGGCATGCTTCCCGGACTCTTTGCCGAAGGTCCTACAATCCCTCTTCTTTCCTTTACTTTCCTTGGCGGGAACTGTTGTTGCCGCTGCCTCTGCCGCGACCGCGTCCCGGTACATCTTGTCCACAAAAATGATTGCATCCTTCTCATCTAATGGGATGGCAGTGGCCCAGGAATCTTCAGGGTGTTTTAGGCATAGTGGGATGCCGCCATGAATTTATCCAGAGTCGGGCATCCAAGAATCCCATTGTACGATAGGGGGAGATCGACCACGTCAAACACAACCTTCTCAGTACGGTAGTTCAGTTCTCCCCTAAACGTTACCGGCAACATGATCTTTCCCTTAGGATAACTCCTGTCGGGATTAACTCCTTGAAACGTGTCGGTAACCTCTAGCTCTTCCTCTGCTATCTCAAGCTTGCTGATAACTGCTGGGGAAATCAGATTCAGTCCGGACTCGCCGTCCACCAACATCTTCGTGACTTTGAGGTAGCGAATTGTTGGAGAAACCAACAATGGCAGGCATCCTACCGCAGTGGTACGGCTAGGATGATCCTCCTCATGATGGGTGTACGAGACCATTTGAGCAGCTTCTCGGCCTCTGGCGCTGGTTCCACGACATTGACTTCTCGCGTCCACCGCTTGAGCTGGCGGTGAGAGGTGTGTAGAGATGCACCCCCGTCAATGTACAGGGCATTAGTGGCCTTCTCAAACGCTTGCTCACTGGTTTCCTCTTCATCCCCTCCATCACTCTCATCATCACAGGCTTCCTTCTCTCGACCCCTAGTGGGCTTTCCTTGGTTCCGAAAGGGTTTGCCGGGGTGATTTACTCCACCACCTCGGCCCTTACCGCCAGCAACATTCTAACCCTTTTCCTTATCACGCTTCTCATACTCTACTCTTTGTCTCTTGACAAGCTGCTCAACCTAATAACACTCTTGAAGGTCATGGCCCTTAGTCTGATGAACCTTGCAATATGGCCCATCACCTTTGTCGGCCTTGTTGGTAGCAGCAGCTTCCCGACAGTCAGTGCACACGGCAGCTTCCTTGTCGGGGGCCTCAGCTTTGGCCTTCTTGTCGGTACTAGGTGTTCCTGATACTTCAATGGTCATCACTACCTTATCCCTCCGCTTCTTACAGTGCTTCTTGCTCTTCTTCTGATTGGTTGATTCATCATCATCCTCTGAATCAACATAGATGCAATCTTCCTCTCTGGGCAACTTCCTTCCCTCCTCCATCTGAGCACACTTATCCACCAACGTGTAGAGCTCCTTCACAGTCTTGGGCAACCGCACGTTCATCTTAGAACGAATCCGGCGGTTGCACACATTGGACTGGAAGGCAGCTATCACAGCTGCTGGATGGATATTTAGAATATTTCTATGAACTTTGTTGAATCTCTGTAAATACTTACGGAGGGTTTCTCCTTCCTTCCATTGAAGAAGCTGCAGGTCGCTGGGTCGGCCCGGCTCCTGGTGGCCACCAGTGAAGGCACCGATGAACTCGTGGCACAGGTCTGCCCATGACGAAATGGAGTTCTCAGGCAGGTGCATCAGCCAAGACCTCACATTGGACTTGAGGGCCAAAGGGAAGTAGTTCGTGAACACCTTCTCATCTCTTCCCACGGCAGCCTGAACAGCAATGGTGCAGATGCTCAGGAACTCTACCGGGTTCAGCCTCCCATCGTACTTCTCAGGTATCTCTAGCTCGAATGTGCGAATGGACAGCCAACAGACTTGCCGCAGCTCACAGGTAAAGGCAGGGCATCCAACCTCGAAAGGTAGGCGCCCACCAATACCGAGCGCGGGCTCGTTGACGTCGGGGCAGTCGCACCCGTCAGTTCGGCGAAGGTCGTCGTAGCGTTGCTCAACAACGCGCGCGTATCCTCTCCGCCTATCCTCCGGAGTTCGTCGTTGGCCTAGACGTGCTCGAGGGTCAGAGCAGGCCATCGAGGCATCGTCGGTGTCTTGATTTTGTTGTGCTCGCGCTGGCTGCTGATACGTCTCCAATGTATCTATAATTTTTTTATTGTTCCAGGCTATTATATTATCTATTTTGGATGATTAATGGGCTTTATTATACACTTTTATATTATTTTTGGCACTAACCTATTAACCGGAGGCCCAGTCCAAATTGTTGTTTCTTTGCCTATTTCAGTGTTTCGCAGAAAAGGAATATCAAACAGAATCCAAACGGAATGAAACCTTCGGGAGAGTTGTTTTTGGAACAAACGCAATCCAGGAGACTTGGAGTGGACGTCAAGGAAGCAACGAGGTAGCCACGAGGCAGGGAGGCGTGCCCAGGGGGGTAGGCGTGCCCCCACCCTCGTGGGCCCCTCGTGGCTCCCCTGACCGACTCCTTTTGCGTATATATACTCATATACCCTGAAGACATCCAGGAGCACCACGAAACCCTATTTCCACCACAATAACCTTCTGTACCCGTGAGATCCCATCTTGGGGCCTTTTCTGGCGCTCCACCGTAGGGGGAATCGATCACGGAGGGCTTCTACATCAACACCATAGCCTCTCCGATGAAGTGTGAGTAGTTTACCTCAGACCTTCGGGTCCATAGTTATTAGCTAGATGGCCTGTTCTCTCTCTTTGGATCTCAATACAAAGTTCTCCTCGATCTTCTTGGAGGTCTATTCGATGTAATACTTTTTGCGGTCTGTTTGTCGAGATCCAATGAATTGTGGGTTTATGATCAAGATTATCTATGAGCAATATTTGAATCTCCTCTGAATTCTTTTATGTATGATTTGTTATCTTTGCAAGTCTCTTTGAATTATCAGTTTAGTTTGGCCTACTAGATTGATCTTTCTTGCAAGGAGAGAAGTGCTTAGCTTTGGGTTCAATCTTGCGGTGTCCTTTCCCAGTGGCAGCAGGGGCAGCAAGGCACATATTGTATTGTTGCCATCGAGGATAAAAAGATGGGGTTTATATCATATTGCTTGAGTTTATCCCTCTATATCATGTCATCTTGCCTAATGCGTTACTCTGTTCTTATGAACCTAATACTCTATATGCATGCTGGATAGCGGTCGATGTGTGGAGTAATAGTAGTAGATGTAGAATTGTTTCGATCTACTTTTCACGGACGTGATGCCTATATACATGATCATGCCTAGATATTCTCATAACTATGCACTTTTCAATCAATTGCCCAACAGTAATTTTATGCACTAGTGAAATCTATGGCCCCCAGGTCTATTTTCCATCATATAAGTTTCCGATCTATTTTATTTTGTAATCTTTACTTTCCAATCTATATCATAAAAATACCAAAAATATTTATCTTATTATCTCTATCAGATCTCACTTTTGCAAGTGGTCGTGAAGGGATTGACAACCCCTTTATCGCGTTGGTTGCAAGGTTCTTATTTGTTTGTGCAGGTATCAGGGATTTGAGTGTAGCCTCCTACTAGATTGATACATTGGTTCTCAAAAACACAGGGGAATACTTACGCTAGTTTGTTGCATCATCCTTTCCACTTCAAGCTAAAACCAACGCATGCTCAACAGGTAGCAAGAAGGATTTCTGGCGCGGTTGCTGCGGAGTCTATGCACAAGTCAAGACATACCAAGTACCCATCACAAACTCTTATCCCTCACATTACATTATTTGCCATTTTCCTCTCGTTTCCCCCCCCCCCACCTCACCCTTGCCGTTTTATTCGCCCTTCTTCTGTTCGTCTTTTCGTTTGCTTTGATGTCTTACTTGGCTCGTTTGCTCGTTTGGTTGGAATAGTTGTTTATTTATTGCTAAACAGAGAACCTAAGATCTATGGATCCTCATCCTCTTGCCAATCTTTTTAAGAGATCCAATTATGATGAACCAAATTCTAGTGATTTGAGGGCACTAGATTATCTTTATGAGGTTTTGCTTGAAATTCGTGAATCTGGAAATTGTGACGAAGAAATTTATGAAGAGATTCACGATAGATCCTTGAATAAAAATCATGATTGCAATGATTTTATTTTAAATTCTCTTGATGTCAATTGTGCTAATAATATCCAAAACCCTAAGCTTGGGGATGCTAGTTTTGCTATGTCTACTACTTGTTGCAATGATCATGATTGGGGTGACTCTTCTTATGATCTTGAAAATTTATTTAAGCCCCATGATGAATATGAGAGTGATAATAGTGTTTGCAATAATATTGAAAGTGGGTTTGGAAGAGTGTCAACTTTAGATCCCACATATTTGGAGAACGTTCAATCTTATGGTATTTTTGATAAAACTGGGTTTGGAGAGGTCATGACTTTAGTTAATGATAATCCCACTATTTTGGAAGAGTGTCAACTTCACATGCATGTGGATCGTGTTGATAATATGTTGTGTGATAGCTATTTTGTTGAACTTTCCTATGATCCTACATGTAATCATTATGAAAGAGGAAAATATGGTCGTAGAAAATTTTATCTTACTAAATTACCTCTCGTCATGTTGAGATTGCTATCGTCTCTTTCTTCTTCCTTGCATATGCTAGTTTTTGCTTGCCTTGCAAATTTGTTTGCTTATAATATGCCTATGCATAGGAACTATGTTATACTTAGATGTGTTTGTCACGTGTTTCATGATGCTCTCTTTGCGCTTCAATTCTTGTCTTTCATGTGAGCATCATTAAAATTATCAATGCCTAGCTAAAAGACTTTAAAGAAAAGAGCTTGTTGGGAGACAACCCAATATTTTTCCTTGATGTTATTCAATAAATAATTCATCTAGCTTCTGGTTAGATGTTGTTTTGTGTTTCAATTAGTGTTTGTGCCAAGTAAAACCTATAGGATCTTCTTGGGTGATAGTTAATTTGATCTTGCTGAAAAATAGAAACTTTTACACGCATGAGAATAATTTTCATAAATCACAGAAACGTGATTTTCAGTTTATTATTTTTTCATAAGATTAATAAACAAATTATTTAGGACTTACTATTTTGGTAGAACTTTTGGTGTTCCAGAAGTATTCGAGAGTTACAGATTGCTACAGACTATTCTGTTTTTGACAGATTCTGTTTTTCGTGTGTTGTTTGCTTATTTTGATGAATCTATGGCTAGTATCGGGGGGTATGAAACATAGAGAAGTTAGGATACAGTAGGTGTAGCACCAATATAAATAAAGAATGACTTAATTATAGTACCTTAAAGTGGTGGTTTGTTTTATTTCGCTAACGGAGCTCATGAGATTTTCTGTTGAGTTTTGTGTTGTGAAGTTTTCAAATTTTTGGGTAAAGATTTGATGGATTATTGAATAAGGAGTGGCAAGAGCCTAAGCTTGGGGATGCCCAAGGCACCCCAAGGTAAAATTAAAGGACAACCAAAATCCTAAGCTTGGGGATGCCTTGGAAGGCATCCCCTCTTTCGTCTTCGTCCATCGATAACTTTACTTGATGCTATATTTTTAGTCACCACATGATATGTGTTTTGCTTGGAGCGTCTTGTATGATTTGAGTCTTTGCTTTTAGTTTACCACAATCATCCTTGCTGTACACACCTTTTGGGAGAGACACACATGAATCGGAATATATTAGAATACTCTATGTGCTTTACTTATATCTTTTGAGCTAGATAATTTTGCTCTAGTACTTCACTTATATCTTTTTAGAGCACGGCGGTGGTTTTATTTTATAGAAATTATTGACCTCTCATGCTTCACTTATATTATTTTGAGAGTCCTTTAGAACAGCATGGTAATTGCTTTGGTTAAAATTGTAGTCCTAAAATGATGAGCATCCAAGATAGGTATAATAAAAACTATCATATAAAGTGCATTGAATACTATGAGAAGTTTGATACTTGATGATTGTTTTGAGATATGAGGATGGTAATATTAGGGTCATGCTAGTTGAGTAGTTGTGAATTTGAGGAATACTTGTGTTAAAAGTTTGTGATTCCCGTAGCATGCACATATGATGAACCGTTATGTGATGAAGTTGGAGCATGATTTATTTATTGATTGTCTTCCTTATGTGTGGAGGTCAGGATCGCGTGATGGTTAACTCCTACTAACCCTTCCCCTAGGAGCATGCGTGTAGTACTTTGTTTTGATAACTTGTAGATTTTTGCAATAATTATGTCAGTTCTTCATGACTAATGTTGAGTCCATGGATTATACGCACTCTCACCCTTCCACCATTGCTAGCCTCTCTTGTGTCGCACAACTTTCACCGGTATCATACACCCACCATATACCTTCCTCAAAACAGCCACCATGCCTACCTATTATGGCATTTCCATAGCCATTCTAAGATATATTGCCATGCAACTTTCCACCGTTACGTTTATTATGACACACTCCTCCATTGTCATATTGCTTTGCATAATTACTCTTGATTAATTATCCCGGTACACTGCCGGAGGCATCCACATAGATAAAAGTGTGATGATCATCATTATTAGAGCACTGTCCCATATGAGGAAAGGATGATGGAAGCTATGATTCCCTCACAAGTTGGGATGAGTCTCCGGACTTTATGAAAAATAAAATAGGCCAAAGAATCCCACTGAGGGAGTTCCGGGCTAGGGGGTGTCCGGATAGCCGGACTACCATCGTCGGCCGGACTCCAAGACTATGAAGATACAAGATTGAAGACTTCGTCCCGTGTCTGGATGGGACTTTCCTTGGCGTGGAAGGCAAGCTTGGCGATACGGATATGTAGATCTCCTACCATTGTAACCGACTCTGTGTAACCCTAGCCCTCTCCGGTGTCTATATAAACCGGATGGCTTTAGTCCATAGGATGAACAACAATCATACCATAGGCTAGCTTCTAGGGTTTAGCCTCCTTGATCTTGTGGTAGATCCTTACCTCCATCAAGAGGGCCCGAACCTGGGTAAAAACATCATGTCCCTCGTCTCCTGTTACCATCCGCCTAGACACACGGTTCGGGACCCCCTACCCGAGATCCGCCGGTTTTGACACCGACATTGGTGCTTTCATTGAGAGTTCCTCTGTGTCGTCACCGATAGGCTCGATGGCTTCTTCGATCATCATCAACGACGTAGTCCAAGGTGAGACCTTCCTCCCCGGACAGATCTTCATATTCGGCGGCTTTGCACTACGGGCCAATTCGCTTGGCCATCTAGAGCAGATCGAAAGCTACGCCCCTGGCCGTCAGGTCAGATTTGGAAGTTTGGACTTCACGGCCGACATCCGTGTGGACTTGATCCTCGACAGATTCGAGCCACAGCCGAGCGTGCCGTACTGTCACGATGGGCATGATTTAGCTCTGCAGTCGGACAGTACCCTGGAGGCCGCACTCGAACCCGCTCCAATCTTCGACTCGGAGCCGGCTGCGCAGACCAAGGATGGATGGCTAGACACCACCTCGGGGGCTGCAACCTCTACGGTGATAGAGCCGAACACCGATCTTGTCCCCCATGAAGCTCGTGACTCCGAGGTGCCGGACTCCTTGCCGGACTCCGGACCTCCTGCGCCCCCTCCAGTCGAATCCGATTGGGCGCCGATCATGGAGTTCACCGCGGCGGACATCTTTCAACACTCACCTTTTTGCGACATCTTGAGTTCGCTAAAGTACCTCTCGTTATCAGGAGAGGCCTGGCCGGACTGCGGCTAGGACAGTTGGGATGCGGACGATGAAGAAATTCAGAGCCCACCCACCACCCACTTGGTAGCCACTGTCGATGATCTAACCGACATGCTAGATTACGACTCTGAGGACATCGATGGTATGGACGACGATGCCGGAGACGACCAAGAACCAGCGCCCACCGGGCACTGGAAAGCCACCTCTTCATACGACACATACATGGTGGATATCCCAAAGGATGGGAACGGTGAAGGAATAGCGGAGGATGACCCCTCCAAGAAACAGCCCAAGCGCCGGCGTCAGCGGCGCCGCTCTAAATCCCGCCATAGCAAGAATGAGGATTCCGACACCGGAGACAATAATACACCGGATAGCGCCGAAGACAACCCACTCCAGCAAGATCCAGCACAAGAGGAGGGGGACGCCAGCCCTCATGAGAGAGCGGCTGAAGAAGAGGTAGAGGACTATATGCCTCCCCCCGGAGACGAGGCAAGCCTCGACGATGACGAATTCGTCGTACCTGAGGATCCCGTCGAACAGGAGTGTTTCAAACGCAGGCTTATGGCCACGGCAAACAGCCTCAAGAAAAAGCAGCAGCAGCTTAGAGCTGATCAAGATCTGCTAGCCGACAGATGGACCGAAGTCCTCGCGGCCGAAGAGCATGAACTCGAACTCCCCTCCAAAAGCTACCCCACACATAAGCTGCTCCCCCGATTAGAGGTGGAGGCATATGATCCTGCTTCACCAGGAGACAATACGGCTGATCGACCACCCCGTGGTCGCGACAGAGAGGCCTCAAGGCCCTTCACTAGACCCGTACCCCGGCATCGCTCGAAAAGCACAAGGCCACAGGGGAACACTCCGGACCTGCGAGACATATTGGAGGATAAGGCAAGACAATCAAGATCGATCTATGGATCACGTGGGCGCCCCACGATACGTGACGATCATCGTCACCCCGAACACAGTAAGTCCAGCCGGGCCGAACACAACAGACAAAGCTCTTTTGAGCTCCGTCGCGATATCGCCCAGTACAGAGGCGCCGCACACCCACTGTGCTTCACAGATGAGGTAATGGATCATCAAATCCCAGAAGGGTTTAAACCCGTCAATATTGAATCTTATGATGGCACAACAGACCCCGCGGTCTGGATCGAGGACTATCTCCTCCACATCCACATGGCCCGCGGAGACGATCTCCACGCCATCAAATATCTCCCACTCAAACTTAAAGGACCAGCCCGGCACTGGCTTAACAGCTTGCCAGCAGAGTCAATCGGGAGTTAGGAGGACCTGGAAGCCACATTCCTCGATAACTTCCAAGGCATGTACGTGCGACCACCAGATGCAGAAGACCTAAGCCACATAATTCAGCAGCCAGACGAATCGGCCAGACAATTCTGGACACGGTTCTTAACCAAGAAAAACCAAATCGTCGACTGTCCGGATGCCGAGGCCCTCGCGGCCTTCAAGCATAACATCCGCGATGAGTGGCTTGCCCGGCACCTGGGACAAGAAAAGCCGAAATCCATGGCAGCCCTTACATCACGCATGACCCGCTTCTGTGCGGGTGAGGACAGCTGGCTAGCACGCAGCAACAATCTCAACAAAAATTCTGGCAGTCCGGATATCAAGGACCGTAGTGGCAGGTCGCGTCGCTACAAAAACAAACGCCGCATTAACGGCGATAACAGTGAGGATATGGCAGTCAATGCCGGATTCAGAGGCTCTAAACCCGGTCAACGGAAAAAGCCATTCAAAAGAACAACTCAGGGTCCGTCCAATTTGGACCGAATTCTTGACCGCTTGTGCCAGATACATGGCACCCCTGAAAAGCCAGCTAACCACACCAATAGGGACTGTTGGGTGTTCAAGCAGGCATGCAAGTTAATTGCCGAAAACAGCGACAAGGGGCTACATAGCGACGACGAGGAAGAGACCCGACCGCCGAACAATAGAGGACAGAAGGGTTTCCCCCCACAGGTGCGGACGGTGAACATGATATATGCCACGCACATACCCAAAAGGGAGCAGAAGCGTGCACTCAGGGATGTATACGCGATGGAGCCAGTTGCCCCGAAGTTCAATCCATGGTCCTCTTGCCCGATCACCTTTGACCGAAGGGACCACCCCACCAGCATTCGCCATGGTGGGTTCGCCGCATTGGTTCTAGACCCAATCGTCGATGGATTTCATCTCACCAGAGTCCTGATGGACGGCGGCAGCAGCCTAAACCTGCTTTATCAGGACACGGTGCGCAAAATGGGCATAGACCCCTCAAGGATTAAACCTACCAAAACGACCTTTAAAGGCGTCATACCAGGTGTAGAAGCCAATTGTACAGGCTTAGTTACACTGGAAGTGGTCTTCGGATCCCCGGATAACTTCCGAAGCGAGGAGTTAATCTTTGACATAGTCCCGTTCCGCAGCGGCTATCATGCCTTGCTCGGACATACCGTGTTCGCAAAGTTCAACGTGGTGCCGCACTATGCATACCTCAAGCTCAAGATGCCAGGCCCTAGAGGAGTCATCACGGTCAATGGAAACACTGAACGCTCCCTCCGAACGGAGGAACATACAGCGGCTCTCACGGCAGAAGTACAAAGCAGCCTTTGAAGGCAATTCTCGAGTCCGGCTGCTAAGCGGCCGGACACAGCTATGCGTGCCTGGAGTAACCTACAACACGACCACCTGGCATGTTCCGAGCACGCATAGCAGTGCGGCCCCAACCCCAGCCCCTGTAAAACATTAAGACAGACCCTTCGCGTACTCCATTACGCTCTGAAGATACCATGGGCATGGGGCAAGGGGCTCGACCACGATAAGCCCAAACTGCGGCTCAACCACACCAGGGGCTCTTAAGTGTGTCGTTTCTTTTTCTTTTCCTTTTATTTTTTACCCACAGGACTCCGTTCGTCAGAGGCCCTGTCCGGCAGCAGACATGCCGAACCCACGATACAACAGCCAGGGAAGGAGAAAGGCTACAACGAAAATCCAGGTGGTCTCCATTATGAGCATTAAATCTGTTTTATGCATTATTCCGTAGCCTACCCCTGGAGGGGGACATGTTAAACAGTCCCATCCCTTGCTTACCGCACCACTTGTATCGTCCTGCACTTACAGCAGTTTTTATTTGAATAAAGCAATGCAGCACATTTTTGCTTCTAATTGCATTTCTTTCTTACACATATGTTCATCTATGACATGTTGCATCCATACGTTTTGGTACGGATAAATACACCAGGGGCTTATGTTTCCCGCGTTATGGTGTGATAAGTCCGAACACTTTCACAAGTGCGGCACCCCGAACTTATAGCATTATATGCATCGGCTCCGGATCATGTTCTTGGGTCAATAGTTGGGTTTGCCCGGCTCCCATGTTTTGGTACCTTACGTTCCGTTTTTTCGGCTAAGGTAGCACTGGGAGAACCACTGCAATTGCGCCCCAGTTGAGCTGGGTTAACGCCTCAGTGGAGAAAGCTAAAACTGACCGTCATGATGAGGCGAGAGCTGGTCGCTGTTCGAGAGGTTCTTTGCGAGTCCCTAAAGACTTATGCCGCTTCGAGCGAGGAGCCAGATTCTGTCCGGTCAAGGCGTGGATAGCGCCCCAAATTCGGCCTTCCGAAAACTAGGGGCTTCGCCGAAATGTAAAATTATAGAATTCTATGGCTAAGTGAGAGTGTTCAAGCATTATAAGTCCGGTTGCCTTGTTCGTTGTGTTGAGCGCCTCCCTAGATGGACCCAAAAATGGGAACAAGAGCGCTCAAGTTTATCCCGAACACCCCAGCACTCGTGGCATGGGGGTTGAAGCCGACGACTTACCATCTCTCAGATTTGATAAACAGCCACACAGAAGGTAATATTGTAAATTAACAAGCGTTGCTTAGCGCATATGAACCAAGTTTTTAGCGCACAGGATAACAAAATGCGAGTCTACTCAAATATTACATCTTTGGAGCACTCACCCGCAATAGTGCGGGCGCCCTTCAGCACACTCCTATAATACATCTGGGGCGTGCGATGCTCCTTGCCCTCTGGTGGGGGGTCCATCACAAGCTTCTGGGCATCCATCTTGCCCCAGTGTACCTTTGCGCGGGCAAGGGCCCGACGCGCACCCTCGATACAGGCGGAGTGCTTGATAACTTCAACCCACAGGCACGCGTCCACCAGCCGCCGCACCAGGCCGAAGTAGCTCCCAGGCATAGCCTCCTTAGGCCACAGCCGAACTATGAGGCCCTTCATGGCCTGTTCGGCCGCCTTGTGGAGCTCGACCAGCTGCTTCAGCTGGTCGCTAAGGGGCACCGGATGTCTGGCCTCAGTATACTGAGACCAGAAGACCTTCTCTGTTGAGCTCCCCTCCTTGGCCTGGTAGAATGCGGCAGCATCGGACACGCTGCCGGGAAGATCTGCGAACGCTCCTGGAGAGCTCCGAATTCGTGTAAGCGACAGGTAATTAACACTCACATGCTTACTTTGCATGAAACCTCTATCTCCTGGAGGGTCTTGTAGGCTTCGGCCTTAGCGGCTTTGGCACTCTCAAGAGCCATTGCAAGCTCAGACTCTCGAGTCTTTGAGTCACGCTCCAGGCTCTCATGTTTCCTCACGAGATCCTGGAGCTCTTGCTGTACCTCCGCCACCCGCGCCTCATGTTTCTCTCGCTCGGTGCGCTCCGCAGCCGCATTGCATTCGGCCGTGGCCACCGCCTCCTTCAGGGTCGCCACCTCGTTAGTGGCCCCTGCAATACCCCAGTTATCCTTGTCATTTTTCTTGCAACCAAAATCCTTTTCTGTAAGGTACAATTTTCATAAGGTATTACTCACCTTCTTTTTCCTCGAGCTGCTTCTTGGCATGGCCGAGCTTGTTCTCGGACCGCTCGAGGTTTTCCTTCAAAGTTTTGACCTCCGCAGTCAGTGCGGCAGAGGTCAGCAGCACAGCCTGCAATCCCATATTGACATATTTTCATGACTCCTGCGATTATCTTTCTAAAGATCCTCAGTCCGGCTTTTCTGTCCGAACATCGAACCGAGCATCAGGGGCTACTGTCTATGCGGTACCATTTTACATATATTGAAATTCTTACCTCAAAGCCTGTTAGAAGGCTGCTGCAGGCTTCGGTCAGCCCGTTCTTGGCAAGCTGAACTTTCTGAATCACCGCACTCATAACGGTGCGGTGTTCCTCTTCAATAGAGGCGCTGTTGAGCGCCTATAGCAAATTATCCGGCACCTCCGGTTGGACGGAGGCAGCCGGCATCGCGGTCTTGCCCTTCTTACAAAGGGGTCGCCCGCCGGACTCCGGAGCCACTATGGGTTCCGGGGCTGAGTCCGGTGCAAAGTCCGGGAGGTTGTCCTGCGACACCTCCGGGGCCCTCTCCTCCTGGTGGGTCCCGTCCTAGGATCCCACCTCGGCATCATCCGCATCATGGGGGGTGGAGGCAGTCGGAAGAGAATCCATATCTGACGCCCCTAAGGACCCGCTCGACGAAGTGGGGAGATCATCCTTAGGCGGACTGCAGGGTTGTATGCGGCATTAGAAAGACATAATGTGGCAGAAAACGAAAACCTTGAAGTTATTCGGGAGTCCGGATACTTACGATCTCGCCAGAGGCTTGGCCCTTGGAGGCCAGTCCTCGTCGTCGTCACTCACGTTGGCGGCACAGTCTGGGGGAAGAGTTTTTCCCCTCTTCGACCCTTCGGCCCCCTTGTTGGGGAGGCCTTCCTTTTCTTCCCTCCCCCCGCTGGGGGAGAGGCTTTCTTCTTCTCCTCCTCGCCTTGGTGGGAGGAGTCGGCCTCGGATTCATCGTCCGATAGCACCTGAAAACGGGAACTCTTCCGAGTCCCTGTGGCCTTCTTCTTGGCCTTCTTCTCCGGCACCACGTGGGGTGCCGGAGCCAGCAGCCCCGTTAGGTGGGCATTAGCTGGGTCCTCTGGCAATGGGGCCGGACAGATAGCCTGTGCGGCCTTCTTCAGCCAGTCCTGTCAAAGGAAAGGGAGTTTAGATCCCATATAGAGTCAAACTATGAATAACAAGCGTCCCGTAAAGGACAATATCACTTACCTCATCAGCTGGACGCTGCGAGCTGAATCCGCGATCTTCAGTAGCGGATGCGGGAGCCTCGGCGCCCTTGAACAGCACCTTCCAGACCTCTTCGTACGTAGTGTCGAAGAGCCCATTCAAAGTCTGGTGCTGCGCCGGATCGAACTCCCACATATTGAAGCCCCGTCGTTGGCACGGGAGAATCTGGCGGATGAGCATGACCTGGACTACGTTGACAAGCTTGAGCTTCTTGTCCACCAGCTTTTGGACGCAGGCTTGGAGTCCGGTCAGCTCCTACGAATCGCCCCAAATCCGGCCGCTCTCTTTCCAGGAGGTGAGCCGTGTGGGGATGCCGGATCTGAATTCGGGGGCCGCTGCCCATTCGGGATCACGCGGCTCGGTGATGTAGAACCACCCCGATTGCCACCCCTTAATGGTTTCCATGAAAGTGCCCTCCAGCCACGTAACATGGGACATCCTGCCCACCATGGCACCTCCGCGCTCCACTTGTCTGCCCTTCACAACCTTCGGCTTGACATTGAAGGTCTTGAGCCACAAGCCGAAGTGGGGCTGGATGCAGAGGAAGGCCTTGCAGACGACGATAAATGCCGAGATGTTGAGGATAAAATTCGGGGCCAGATCATGCAAATCTAGGCCGTAGTAGAACATGAGCCCTCGGACAAAGGGATGAAGTGGGAAGCCCAGTCCGCGGAGGAAATGAGGAAGGAATACTACCCTCTCATGGGGCCTAGGGGTGGGGATGAGCTCTCCCTCGTCGGGGAGCCGATGCGCGATGTCGCTGGACAAGTATCCGGCGCTGCGCAGCTTCTGGATATGCCCCTCCGTGGCGGAGGAGGCCATCCACTTGCCTCCCACTCCGGACATATTTTGAGAAGGTTGAGGTGAGATGTGCGGGCTTGGGCGCTAGAGCTCGAGTTCGCAGAGATGGCTAAGCCAAGGAGGAAGAAGGCACAGGTAAAAAGGTTGGATCTTTATCCCCTTATATGGGCGGAAAGAAACACGCGTCCCCACCGGCCTGGTAAAACTCGCTTATCTCCCAAGCTTCACAATCAATGGCACGGTTGGGTTACCCACGTCCGTATTGATGGGAATCCCGGAATAAGGGGAACACGATCTCTGCTTCGACAAGACGTGCCAAGGAAACTGCCTCGCTAAACGCGCTGAGATGGAACAATAAAAACAATTTGAAGGCTTGGTAGTGGTGTGACATTACACCACAAAATACATCAGCAGATTGAACTTGTGTAATATTATTCTCTCTACGGTTGTATGTGGAATTTATTTTGCAGAGCCGGACACTATCCTGGTGTTCACAATCTTCTATAAATTATTCGGAGGAGGAACCCGCCTTGCAATGCCGAAGACAATATGCGCGCCGGACTCGTCGTCATTGAAGCCTGGTTCAGGGGCTACTGAGGGAGTTTCGGACTAGGGGGTGTCCGGATAGCCGGACTACCATCGTCGGCCGGACTCCAAGACTATGAAGATACAAGATTGAAGACTTCGTCCCGTGTCCGGATGGGACTTTCCTTGGCGTGGAAGGCAAGCTTGGCAATACGGATATGTAGATCTCCTACCATTGTAACCGACTCTGTGTAACCCTAGCCCTCTCCGGTGTCTATATAAACCGGATGGCTTTAGTCCATAGGACGAACAACAATCATACCATAGGCTAGCTTCTAGGGTTTAGCCTCCTTGATCTCGTGGTAGATCTACTCTTGTAACTCACATCATCAATATTAATCAAGCAGGACGTAGGGTTTTACCTCCATCAAGAGGGCCCGAACCTGGGTAAAAACATCGTGTCCCTCGTCTCCTATTACCATCCGCCTAGACGCACAGTTCGGGACCCCCTACCCGAGATCCGCCGGTTTTGACACCGACACCCACCAAAATAAAAAAATAAAAAAATGAGAGAAAAAGAGAGAAGGGACAATGTTACTATCCTTTTACCACACTTGTGCTTCAAAGTAGCACCATGATCTTCATGATAGAGAGTCTCCTATGTTGTCACCTTCATATGCTAGTGGGAATTTTTCATTATAGAACTTGGTTTGTATATTCCAATGATGGGCTTCCTCAAATTGCCCTAGGTCTTCATTAGTAAGCAAGTTGGATGCACATCCACTTAGTTTCTTTTGATGAGCTTTCATACACTTATAGCTCTAGTGCATCCGTTGCATGGGAATCCCTACTCACTCACATTGATATCTATTAATGGGCATCTCCATAGCCCGTTGATACGCCTAGTTGATGTGAGACTATCTTCTCCTTTTTTGTCTTCTCCACAACCACCATCCTATTCAACCTATAGTGCTATGTCCATGGCTCACGCTCATGTATTGCGTGAAGATTGAAAAAGTTTGAGAATACTAAAGTATGAAACAATTACTTGGCTATAATCGGGGCTGTGCATGATTTAAATATTCTGTGTGATGAAGATAGAGCATAGCCAGACTATATGATTTTGTAGGGATAACTTTCTTTGGCCATGTTATTTTGAGAAGACATGATTACTTTGTTAGTATGCTTGAAGTATTATTACTCTTATGTCAATATTAAACTTTTGTCTTGAATCTTTCGGATCTGAACATTCATGCCACAATAAAGAAAAATACATTGAGAATTATGCTAGGTAGCATTCCACATCAAAAATTCTGTTTTTATCATTTACCTACTCGAGGATGAGTAGGAATTAAGCTTGGGGATGTTTGATATGTCTCCAGCGTATCTATAATTTTTGATCGTTCCATGCTATTATATTATCTGTTTTGGATGATTAATGGGCTTTATTATACACTTTTATATTATTTTTGGGACTAACCTATTAACCGGAGGCCCAATCCAAATTGTTGTTTTTTTCCTATTTCAGTGTTTCGCAGAAAAGGAATATCAAACGGAATCCAAATGGAATGAAACCTTCGGGAGAGTTGTTTTTGGAACAAACGCAATCCAGGAGACTTGGAGTGGACGTCAAGGAAGCAACGGGGCAGCCACGAGGCAGGGAGGCGCGCCCAGGGGGTAGGCGCCCCCCCACCCTCGTGGGCCCCTCGTGGCTCCCCTTACCGACTTCTTTCGCCCATATATACTCATATACCCTGAAAACATCTAGGAGCACCACGAAACCCTATTTCCACCGCCGCAACCTTCTGTACCTGTGAGATCCCATCTTGGGGCCTTTTCCGGCGCTCCGCCGGAGGGGAAATCGATCACGGAGGGCTTCTACATCAACACCATAGCCTCTCCATTGAAGTGTGAGTAGTTTACCTCAGACCTTCGGGTCCATAGTTGTTATCTAGATGGCTTCTTCTCTCTCTTTGGATCTCAAAGTTCTCCTTGATCTTGTTGGAGATCTATTCGATGTAATACTTTTTGCGGTGTGTTTTGTCAAGATCCGATGAATTGTGGGTTTATGATCAATATTATCTATGAACAATATTTGAATCACCTCTGAATTCTTTTATGTATGATTTGTTATCTTTGCAAGTCTCTTCGAATTATCAGTTTGGTTTGGCCTACTAGATTGATCTTTCTTGCAATGGGAGAAGTGCTTAGCTTTGGGTTCAATCTTGCGGTGTCCTTTCCCAGTGACAGCAGGGGCAGCAAGGCACATATTGTATTGTTGTCATCGAGGATAAAAAGATGGGGTTTATATCATATTTCTTGAGCTTATCCCTCTACATCATGCCATCTTGCCTAATGCGTTACTCTGTTCTTATGAACGTAATACTCTAGATGCATGCTGGATAGCGATCGATGTGTAGAGTAATAGTAGTAGATGCAGAACCATTTCAATCTACTTGTCGCGGACGTGATGCCTATATACATGATCTTGCCTAGATATCCTCATAATATGCACTTTTCTATCAATTGCTCGACAGTAATTTGTTCACCCACCGTAATACTTATGCTATCTTGAGAGAAGCCACTAGTGAAACCTATGGGCCCCGGGTCTATTTTCCATCATATAAGTTTCCAATCTATTTTATTTTGCAATCTTTACTTTCCAATCTATATCATAAAAATACCAATAATATTTATCTTATTATCTCTATCAGATCTCACTTCTGCAAGTGGTCGTGAAGGGATTGACAACCCCTTTATCGCGTTGGTTGCAAGGTTCTTATTTGTTTGTGCAAGTATGAGGGATTTGAGTGTAGCCTCCTACTAGATTGATACCTTGGTTCTCAAAAACTGAGGGAAATATTTATGCTACTTTTTTGCATCATCCTTTCCTCTTCAAGGGAAAACCAACGCATGCTCAAGAGGTAGCAGCTGCCATGGTGGGGACTGCACCGTGGGGAAGGCCCCCTCCATACGGGTAGCAGCATGAGCCGTTGTCGCTTGGGGAGGCTGTGGCGGGTCAGCTCGCCGTGAGCCCCGAGCTTCAGCGAAACCGAGCAGACTTTGGATGGTGGCGCGCCATTCGTCCATCTGCTCGGCCGCTGGCGGAAACCTCAGCAGCACCTGAGCCCGCACCATGGCCTCCGAGGCTATACTTGGCACGGATGACGATGAAGTCGATCGCGCCATCGCTCGGCTCCTAGCAGTGCCAGCGGTGGCAGCACCGCGCCCCCGTTGTTGTGGTGCGACCACCTGGATGGCAGGGTGGTGTGGCGAAGGCGCTCGAGGGCTAGCAGCTCCATGGAGCGCAGTGGCTTGGTCGACCCGTCCCGGGGGTGGTGCACGCGCTATGAACGCACTTTCGGTGGGAGCAGTCGGAGGATGGTGGTTCACCCCGGTCCGAGCGCCGTTGCTGTGGTTGTGCTCGTAAGTGGGCGAAAGGGGTGCAGACAGAGTAACCCCTTCGCCCGGGCCTTGTGGAGCGCGGCCGTGGGGGTATTGCTGATGCTGCTCTCCTCTGGTGCCTCCTGCTCCTACGTCGGCCGCGGGGGAAGTGGTGGCGGTGCTTCCTGCTCCGACCACATCCCCAACAGCGTCCATGTCCTCGAGCTTCTCCGCGCCCCCCGCAGTGTTGGGGGCCTCAGGCGCCGGAGTCTTCGAGGTGGATGGATGAGACGAAGAAGTGGTTTTTTTGGGTGCCATGATCAATGGCATTGTCGAAGATGCAGATGGCGACGAAGGTGACGCGCTGCTCATGTCTTTAGGTTCGCGCAAGCGATCCCCCTTCCTGGCATGCCAAAGATGTCGCGGGAAACCACGGCCACCTATGGGACCAGGAGGCCCCTTGCTGGTCCGGCAGGGGGGAGTCGCGTTGCACAAAGAGCAGACGAGCGTGAGGCAGCACGACAGATATCACACGGGCAGTTTTACCGAGGTTCAGGCCACCGCGAGGCGTAAAACCCTACTCCTGCTTTCGGTGGATTGATGGTGGAAATGTGGTGGTGGAGCATAGTACACTTGCCCGGCAAGGGTTGCCTCAGGGCGGCAGCGACTGCGCATGTATGGAGTGTGAGTTATCCAACCTCCTAACCTCATTTATGGTTGGCAAGTGCTTCCTTTTATAGATCAAGGGGTCACCATAATGGCAAAGTAGTCATTATGCATTGATACGATAGCAAACAGTGGTATCATACCTAACTCTGTGGGCTGACAGTGCACATTTAATGCACTGCTCAACGTCACATTGTTGGTTACCCGGCAAGGCTTGCCGGGCTATCTTGCCAGCTCCACGCCTGCTTGTTTGACACGTTGCTAGACGGGTGTCATCTATGGGTTTTTCCTGTAGGGAGGGGCTGCCATGTGGGCGAATGGCTGCCACTTAATCACTCTGCGGCTTGACACCGCACTAATCGACGATGTGAGTCGTTGTGGAATGGTTGGTGAGGTGATTTAGCCTCCGGAAGTCCCGGCAAGCCCTGTTGAGACGCCTTGGTCGTCTTCTTCTAGGGGTGGCCTCGACCCTTGCTGGGCTCTCCTGCCTAGCAAAGGAGGCCTTTCTCTTGACGATATCTTGCTTCTCTGGCTTGGTCTTGGTTCCTCTAGTCTACTTGTTGGTCCTTCGAATCTCTCGGTTTCTCGTACTCTATCTTGGGTTGGTGCTTCAATCTTGATGCGCATGTGCATAGTCAGGGTAACAGACCCAGGGTTTGTTGCACCGACAAATTCACCAAAGAGCGACCAAGGAATTGGCACCCTCCGAAAGTTGACTTCCTCTCCACACAATCTCCCTCCCAATCCGAGTCCGAGTAACCCATGAGATTGAAGCATGCTCCTTTAGGGTACCATAAGCTAAAGTTTGGTGTATGAGCCAAATATCGAAAGATTCCTTGACCGCCACATAGTGTCTTTCCTTAGGTGCGGCTTGAAACTGTGCACAAATTCCCACGCTCAACAGGATATCCAGTCTAGATGCACGAAGGTAAAGCAGGGATCCAATCATGGGACGATATACCTTTTGATCCACCGCTTTACCATTGGGATCACTGTTAAGCTTGCATTTGGTAGGCTTGGGGAACTTGACCGGCTTGACATCATCTAGATTGAATCTATTGAGCATGTCTCGGGTATACTTGGCTTGGTTGATGAATGTTCCTTCTCTTCTTTGCTTGACTTTGAACCCCAGAAAGAACTTCAACTCTCCCTGAAGGAAATATGCCCTAGAGGCAATAATAAAATTATTATTTATTTCCTTATTTCATGATAAATGTTTATTATTCATGCTAGAATTGTATTAACCGGAAACTTAGTACATGTGTGAATACATAGACAAAACATATAGTCCCTAGTATGCCTCTACTTGACTAGCTCGTTAATCAAAAATGGTTATGTTTCCTAACCATAGACATGTGTTGTCATTTGATGAATGGTATCACATCATTAGGAGAATGATGTGATGGACATGACCCATACGTTAGCTTAGCATTATGATCGTTACAGTTTCATTGCTACTGCTTTCTTCATGACTTGTACAAGTTCCTCAGACTATGAGATTATGCAACTCCCGAATACCAAAGGAACACTTTATGTGCTATAAAATGTAACAACGTAAATGGGTGATTATAAAGGTGCTCTACAGGTGTCTCCTAAGGTGTGTGTTGGGTTGGCATAGATCGAGATTAAGATTTGTCACTCCGTGTTTCGGAGAGGTGTCTCTAGGCCCTCTCGGTAATACTCATCATTATAAGCCTTGCAAGCATTGTGACTAATGAGTTAGTTGTGGGATGAAGTATTACGGAATGAGTAAAGAGACTTGCCGGTAACGATATTGAACTAGGTATGATGATACCGACGATCAAATCTCAGGAAAATAACATACCGATGACAAAGGGAACAATGTATGTTGTTATGCGGTTTGACCGATAAAGATCTTTTTTCATAGAATATGTAGGAACCAATATGAGCATCCAGGTTCCGCTATTGGTTATTGACCGGAGACGTGTCTCGGTCATGTCTACATAGTTCTCGAACCCATAGGGTCCGCACGCTTAATGTTCGATGACGATTGGTATTATGAGTTTATGTGACTTGATGTACCAAAGGTTGTTCGGAGTCCCAGATGTGATCACGGACATGACGGGGAGTCTCTAAATGGTCGAGACATAAATATTGATATATTGGACGGCTATATTCAGACACCGGACTTGTTCCGGAAAAGTTTCGGATAAAACCGGAGTACTGGGGGTTACCGGAACCCCCCGGGAAGCTATCGGGCCTCATGGGCCTTAGTGGAGAAGAGAGAGGGCCGGCCAGGAGGTGGCACGCGCCCCCTTGCCCTAGTCCGAATTGGACAAGGGGAGGGGACGGCGCCCCCCTCCTTCCTTCTCTCCTCCTCCTCCTCCTTCCCCCCTTCTCCTTGTGGGAATAGGAAAGGGGGGGCGATTCCTACTTGGAGTAGGACTCCCCCCCCCTTGAGCGTGCCACCCTTGGCCGGCCTCCTCCTCCCTCCCTCCTTTATATACGGAGGAGGGGGCACCCCACAGACACACAAGTTGATCTTTTAGACATGTGCGGTGCCTCCCTCCACAGTTTTCCACCTCAATCATATCGTTGTAGTGCTTAGGCGAAGCCCTGCGCGGTAACTTCATCATCACCGTCACCACGCCGTCGTGCTGACGGAACTCTCCCTCGGCCTCAGCTGGATCTAGAATTCGAGGGATGTCACCAAGCTGAATGTGTGCAGATCACGGAGGTGTCGTGCGTTCAGTACTTGATCGGTTGGATCGTGAAGACGTTCAATTACATCAACCGTGTTACTTAATGCTTCCGCTTTCGGTCTACGAGGGTACATGGACACGCTCTCCCCTCTCATTGCTATGCATCACCAAGATAGATCTTGTGTGACCGTAGGATTTTTTTTAAATTACTGCGTTCCCCAATAGTGTTATCAGAGCCAGGTCTATGCGTAGATGTTATATGCATGAGTAGAACACAAAGAGTTGTGGGCAATAATAGTCATACTACTTACCAGCATGTCATACTTTGATTCAGCTGTATTGTTTGATGAAGCGGCCTGGACCGACATTACATCACCACGTCCAGAGACCGGTTCTACCGACGTGCTTATGCACATAGGTGGCTGGCAGGTGTCTGTTTCTCCAACTTTAGTTGAATCGAGTGTGGCTATGCCCGGTCCTTGTTGAAGGTTAAAACAGCACACTTGACAAAGAATCATTGTGGTTTTGATGCGTAGGTAAGAATGGTTCTTGCTAGAAGCCCGTAGGAGCCACGTAAAACTTGCAACAACAAAGTAGAGGGCGTCTAACTTGTTTTTGCAGGGCTTGCTGTGATGTGATATGGTCAAGGCATGATGTGATATAAATTGTGGTATGAGATGATCATGTTTTGTAACAAAGTTATCGGCAACTGGCAGGAGCCATATGGTTGTCACTTTATTGTATACAATGCAATCGCCATGTAATTGTTTTACTTTATCACTAAGCGGTAGCGATAGTCGTAGTAACAATAGTTGGCGAGACGACAACGATGCTACGATGGAGATCAAGTTGTCGTGCCGGTCACGATGGAGATCATAATGATGGTTCGGTGATGGAGATCATGAGCACAAGATGATGATGACCATACCATGTCACATATTTTGACTGCATGTGATGTTTATCTTTTATGCATCTTATTTTGCTTAGTACAGCGGTAGCATTATAAGATGGCCCCTTACTAAATTTCAAGGTACAATTGTTCTCCCTGAGTATGCACCGCTGCTACAGTTCGTCGTGCCGAGACACCACGTGATGATCGGGTGTGATAAGCTCTGTGTTCACATACAACGGGAGCAAGCCAGTTTTGCACACGCAGAATACTCGGGTTAAACTTGACGAGCCTAGCATATGCAGATATGGCCTCGGAACACTGAGACCGAAAGGTCGAACGTGAATCATATAGTAGATATGATCAACATAGTGATGTTCACCATTGAAAACTACTCCATCTCACGTGATGATCGGACATGGTTTAGTTCATTTGGATCACGTCATCACTTAGATGACTAGAGGGATGTCTATCAAAGTGGGAGTTCTTAAGTAATATGATTATTTCAACTTTAATTTATCATGAACTTAGTCCTGATAGTTATTTTGCATATCTATGTTATTGTAGATCAATGGCCCGTGCTACCATTCCTTTGAATATTAATGCATTCCTAGAGAAAGCTAAGTTGAAAGATGATGGCAGCAACTACACGGACTGGGTCCGTAACTTGAGGATTATCCTCATTGCTGCACAGAAGAATTATGTCCTGGAAGCACCGTTAGGTGTACCACCCGCACCGCAATTGCAGACATTGTGAATGCCTTGCAGACGCGTGTTGATGACTACTCGATAGTTCAGTGTGTTGTGCTTTACGGCTTAGAATCAGGACGTCAAAGACGTTTTGAACGTCATGGAGAATATGAGATGTTCCAAGAATTGAAGTTAATATTCCAACCAAATGCCCGAGTTGAGAGATATGAAATCTCCAAGAAGTTCTACGGTTGCAAAATGGAGGAGAATAGTTCTGTTAGTGAACACATACTCAGAATGTCTGGGTACCATAACCACTTGACTCGGCTGGGAGTTAATCTTCCTGATGATAGTGTCATTGACAGAGTTATTCAATCACTGCCACCAAGCTCTAAAGGCTTCATGATGAACCATAATATGCAAGGGATGAACAAGACTATTCCCGAGCTCTTCACAATGCTAAAAGTTGCGGAGGTAGAAATCAAGAAGGAGCATCAAGTGTTGATGGTCAACAAGACCACTAGTTTCAAGAAAAAGGTCAAAGGGAAGAAGGGGAACTTCAAGAAGAACGGCAAAAAGGTTGCTGCTCAAGAGAAGAAACCCAAGTCTGGACCTAAGCTTGAAACTGAGTGCTTCTACTACAACGGGACTGGTCACTCGAAGCGGAACTCCCCCAAGTATTTGGCGGATAAGAAGGATGACAAAGTGAAAGGTATATTTGATATACATGTTATTGATGTGTACCTTAGTAATGCTCGTAGTAGCGCCTGAGTATTTGATATTGGTTATGTTGCTCATATTTGCAACTCAAAACAGGGGCTACGGATTAAACAAAGATTGAATAAGGACGAGGTGACGATGCGCGTGGGAAATGGTTCCAAGGTCGATGTGATCGCCGTCGGCATGCTACCTGTCGGGGATATACCCCGCGGCGTAAACCGACCGGAAGTATAACCCGGCCGGACTTGGCGGTTTATTTGAAGACCCCTGTAGGACCTTGAAGTATGTCTAGAGGGGGGGTGATTAGACTACTTGACCAATTAAAAACTTAACCTTTTCCCAATTTTAGAGTTTGGCAGATTTTAGCTATATTTGGACAAGTCAAGCAATCATCACACAATTCAAGCAAGCATGCAAAGAGTATATAGGCATCGGAAATTAAAGCATGCAACTTGCAAGAAAGTAAGGGGAAGGGTTTGGAGGATTCAAACGCAGTTGGAGACACATATGTTTTTGTCGTGGTTCCGATAGGTGGTGCTATCGTACATCCACGTTGATGAAGACTTCAACCCACGAAGGGTAATGGCTGTGCGAGTCCACGGAGGGCTCCACCCAAGAAGGGTCCACGAAGAAGCAACCTTGTCTATCCCACCATGGCCGTCGCCCACGAAGGACTTGCCTCACTAGCGGTAGATCTTCACGAAGTAGGCGATCTCCTTGCCCTTACAAACTCCTTGGTTCAACTCCACAATCTTGTCGGAGGCTCCCAAGTGACACCTAGCCAATCTAGGAGACACCACTCTCCAAGAAGTAACAAATGGTGCGTTGATGATGAACTCCTTGCACTTGTGCTTCAAATGATAGTCTCCCCAACACTCAACTCTCTCTCATAGGATTTGGATCTGGTGGAAAGAAGATTTGAGTGGAAAGCAACTTGGGGAAGGCTAGAGATCAAGATTCATATGGTAGGAATGGAATATCTTGGCCTCAACACATGAGTAGGTGGTTCTCTCTCAGAACTGGTAAGTTGGAAGTGTAGGTTTGTTCTGATGGCTCTCTCCACGAATGAAGAGGAGGTGGAGGGGTATATATAGCCTCCACACAAAATCTAACCGTTACACACAATTTACCAATCTCGGTGGGACCGAATCAACAAACTCGGTCAGACCGATTTAGTAAACCTAGTGACCGTTAGGATTTTCGGTGGGACCGACATGCAACTCGGTAGGACCGATATGGTTAGGGTTAGGGCATAACGTAATCTCGGTGAGACCGATTACACAAACTCGGTGAGACCGATTTTGGTAATTAGCTAACCAGAGAGTTGGTCAGGTAAACTCGGTGGGACCGATTCGCTCTTTTCGGTGAGACCGAAATGTTACGAAAGGGAAACAGAGAGTTTACATTGCAATCTCGGTGGGACCGATCGCTCACTTCGGTTAGACCGAAACGTTACGAAGGGAAACAGAGAGATTACAATCCCATCTCGGTGAGACCGAGATCCCTATCGGTGAGACCGATTTGCCTAGGGTTTGTGGCAGTGGCTATGACATTTGAACTCGGTGGCGCCGGATAGAAAGAATCGGTGTGACCGATTTTGACTTTAGGTTTAGGTCATATGTGGATGTGAGAAAGTAGTTGAGGGTATTTGGAGCATATCACTAAGCACTTGAAGCAAGAGGCTCATTAAGCAACACCTCATCCCTCCTTGATAGTATTGGCTTTTCCTATAGACTCAATGTGATCTTGGATCACTAAAATGTAAAATGAAGAGTCTTGAGCTTTTGAGCTTGAGCCAATCCTTTGTCCTTGATATTTTGAGGGATCCACTTTCATCATCCATGCCATGCCATTCATTGAGCTTTCCTGAAATAATAGTCTTGGAATAGCATTAGCTCAATGAGCTATATGTTGTTATGAATTACCAAAACCACCTAGGGATAGTTGCACTTTCAATCTCCCCCTTTTTGGTAATTGATGACAACATATAGATCAAAGCTTCGACAAATGATAATAAGATTGAAAAACATCGTCGCTTTGAGAAGTATGTGATAAGCAAGAGCTCCCCCTAAATTTGTGCATATTTTAAGATTTGCTTTGGACTGCAAATGCACAAGGAATTAGGCTCATGGGTTACTCTTCCATGTCACATACATCTTGGTGGAGCGCTCAAAATAACAAAGATTGAATACATGCACTCATCACCAAGCAAAGTGAATGATCATATAAGGATAGGTAAGATAATATCATCGAACATGCATAAGTGTAGCTTATGATCAAACACATGATCATCAATGTCTCACAGGTAATTGCATAGTATCTCAAGAAATCAAAAGCAAACAAAGTTTAACCAAGAAGACAAGAGAGAACAAAAAGCAACACTCTCTCTCTCTCGAAGCCTACGATCTATACATTTTTCTCCCCCTTTGGCAACAAGTTACCAAAAAGTTCATAGAAAATGCATAGTGCTAGATCGACTCTCAGGCTTGGTCTTCTGGTGGTGGTGTAGAGATGGCTCCTTGAATGAAGGCTTCAGTTAATGTATATGGAGCTGGAGGAGTTGGTGCTGGAGCTGGCTGCACTGGAGCTGTAGGAGCTGTAGCTGGTGCAGATGATGTGGCTCTGGTGTCTGTCACAGGCACTGCAGCTGACCTCTGAGCTCTAGGCACTCTGGCAAATGCATCAGTGGTTGTCTTGCCCTTCCTCTCCTGCATGTCATCCTGAAGCTGTTCCACAACTGACTGAATCTCAGTTACTTTGACATCAAGATCATAGAATTTTTGTTCCATGATTCTTTCCAGGCTCTCCTGGTTTTAAGTTAGGGTGGCCAACCCCTTCTCAATCCTCAGTGTTGATGCTATCAAGTAACCAAGCTGCTCCTGCTTGTTCTTCAAAAAGTACTCAGATGCCTCCTCTTGAGTTGGCATCTTGGCAGCCTTCTCTTTCCTTGCTTTCTCCTTCTTCTCTTGAGCTTGCACTGATGATGGTTCATTCTCATTCATGACAACTTGATTGTCCTCAAAGTCTGGATAGAGAGCAAAATGTTCCTTATCCAACTGATATTTTCCTGTGCCCATCTTTGAGTTAATCAACTCCTGAATCTGTGGGGCATATCCACAACTTCTCTTTTGGTCTGCTGCAGTCCTCTTGATAGTTTCAACCATAAGGCTCATGACCTTGAATTTCTGTGGCACATCAAATATGTGTAGCAAGTTAATTGCATGCCCTCTGATCATGTTGTGGTCACCTGATTTGGGCAAAAGAGTGTGCCTTAAGATCCAGTTGATCGTAGGCAGCCCTGACAGAAGAAAATGAACTGATCCAAACTTGAAAGTCTCAAGAGCTTTGTCTGGGATCTCCTTGTACATATGTGACATAGATTGTGATCCATCTTCTTCTTGGCATAAATATCCAAGTCATCTTCACTCTCCTTTGGGGCATTGATCAGACTTGCCCATTCCTCAATGGTTGACTGGTATCTTGTTCCTTCAGACATCCAAACTATCCTGCCATCTGGATAGAAGTGTGCTGTGGAGTAGAATTGCATAATGAGTTCATCATTCCAGTTGGTGAGCTTCTGCCCAACAAAATCTGCAACTCCACAAGCAACAAAACTGTCTTGCACTCCAGGATAGTGTTCTTCATTTTCCTTCATGTAGGTCCAGTCGACCCACCTCATATCACACACTATGGGCTTCTTGTCCAACAAGATTGTCTCATAGAAGTCCTGCTGCTCCTTGGTGTGGAACCTGTAATCTACAGCAGTCCTTCTCCTGGTGGCATATGGATCTGACAATCTCCATAGCCTCAACCCTGAGTCTCTCCTGATCTTCATGTTCTCAGCCACAGGATGAGCATCATTGTGGTCTGGGATCTTGGGTTTGAGCTTCCTTAGGATCTGCCCTTCTTCATCTTCCTCAGCAGCAACCTCAGGCATTGGGGCCTTGTTCTTCTCAGCTGCTGGTATACTCCTGGTATTTCTCTTTGGTGCAATCTTGGGCTTGGAGGCAGCTTTGGGTGCTTCTTTGGGCTTTGATGTTGCAGCCCCTGACTTTATAGCATCACCCATCAGCTTTTGTGCCTTGGGTGCTGGTTCAGCAACCTCTTCTCCCTCTTCCATCATGGAAGGTTGACCAACAACTCTGGCCATGGTCTTCTTGACCCTTTCCTTCCTTTTCTTTCCTTCTGCAGCTGGCTCTTTGGGATCAGGCTTTTCAGGTACTTGAGTTGATCCTCTGGCTTTGGACATTGGCTGTCTTCCTGCTGGCCTTTTGATCTTCATGCCTGGCTTTACTGCAGTTGAGCTGAGCACCTTCTTGAGCACTACCTTCTTGGAAGTAGCCTCATCTTCAACAGCCACATAATCCTCATCCTCAGAGTCTGAGGTTCTCTTCCTTCTTGCTCTTGTGGCTGCTTTGGGCAAATTGCTTGGAGTGCTTCTGCTCCCTTCATCTGAGCTACTAGAGGGACTAGTGCCCTCACTCATGTGAATCTGCTCTGCTGACTTGTTCTGACTATCACTTTGGTCTGACATGCTGCAAATCACTGACTGCTGACCCTGTGAATAGTTATAGAGGAGATAGAGTGGATGAGCATCACAAAATGCAGAGATTTTTGCAAAAGAATGATTCAAAAAACTTAGTTTTAGTTTCCACAGAAAGCATTTCGGATCTACCGATTTTCAAACTCGGTGATACCGAAGCAGTTTTGGAACCTAAACTAGTGAACTCGGTCAGACCGAGTCACAGTTCGGTGGCACCGAGACTGCTAGGGTTTCACAAAGTTCTAAAATCGGTCACACCGATTTGTAATTCTCGGTCAGACAGAGACTTACTAGTGCAATGGCGTTAGCCAAATCGGTGGGACCGAGTTTTTCAACTCGGTGGGTCCGAGATGGTTTCGGCGGAAACCTAACCCTAAATTTTCAAATCACATCTATTCTAAGGATCGTATTGACTGGATAGGAGTGTTTCAATCGTGGCAAGATGCATTACGAACACAATGTGCTGAGAATTAGACGAGGATAGCACTGTGATCGAGTTCATACCCTAGTTCGGCGGTGAACTCGCTACGGCGGCAACGGCGGAGAAGAAATCCGTTGACGGCGGCGGAGACCAGCGACAGGAGGCGGCTGGCGACGAAGTCGACGATCCATAGACCTAGTAGGCAGAGCGAGCTATGCGCGGGCGAGGAGTTTCGGAGAAAGTTTTCCAAAATTTTCCCGTGAGTATATATAGCCCGACACTGTCGGTGTGACCGAGTGGAACAACTCGGTGGCACCGAGATGCATAACTGTTAACAGTTACAGCAACTCGGTGTGACCGAAAAGTTCAAATCGGTTGCACCGAGATTGAAAACCTAGATCGACTTAGTGATCTCGGTAGGACCGAAATGGAGGAATCGGTCAGACCGAAAATCACAAAGAAGTTTTGGAAGTTTAAGTCTATGACGAATCGGGGACTCCGAGTGCTCCTCACACAGAGTGGTTCGAATCTGACTTGATCAAATTTTGTGATGTAGCATGAATAGAGTTTGAGACGAGAAAAGCATAGATAGCTAGAGAAGGTTCTTAGGCATTCTTGTCCATCCACTTGGCCAAAGAAAAAGAAACCAATCAATCAAAACAACAAGTGGATGTCCTTGAATGAGTAAAATATGCAACCAACATGCTCACACAATAAAATGACAAATGAAATATGTGGCAAAGCATGCACAACCAATTCTAGCATCTATCAAACAATTGGCGATGACTAGGTCATCTATATATGAGTATATTGACTTAGGAGTCAAATGAGAACATTTGATCATAGGTCATACTCATCGTTTAAGCTCAAGTGGGGTTACCACTTTTACATAATGCATTGATGTGTTCACACCATTAGAGTTGCTTTGACTCAATTCTTAGAGTTAAGCTCCCCCTAGATGTGAGATCCCCCCTTAGAGGGATGAACTAACCTTGGGTTTTGTCGATGATGACTTCATGTAGGTGTTGAAGATGTGGATGCTCAATGTTGATGTAGATCTTTTGGAGCAATCCTTTGGAGTGAGTTGCACTTTCAATACCTACACGGGTTAGTCCCACAAGGAACAAACAAGAATATCCATAGACATAGAGTGATGCACACACAAGATGATGTCCATGAAATCATTAGGTTACCTTGTCCCTTGCCTTACCAACATGAGGGTTTGTGACTCCTTGAACTAGTGCAAGATGTGGAAGTTGATTGCACTTGTCCTTGCCATAATGATATGAGTGAAGAATGTTGGCGGAGTCACCCTCAAGAACTCTCTAGTTCTTCTTCTTCGGGATCCACATCATCTTGATGGGAATCCTTGGTGTAGTAGTTGTGCTTGATGAAGTAGAACTTGACGTAGTCTTGGGAACCCACTTGACCAAGGCCTTAGGTGCTTCTTCAAATGCATCAATCTCCTCTTGAAGCTTGTCCTTGCCTTTGTTCTTGTGGTCTTGTGGTGGAAGATCATCTTGTGCTTGTGTTCCCTTGAAGGAAGTAGGATCATACTTCTCTTGTTGAGGAACAAACTTCGTCTTGGGGTATTGATCTTCTTCCCACTCAACTCCATTGGCATTGAACTTTCGTTCAAAACCAACACCTTGATTCTTCCGGTGCCTTCCTTGCTTGCGTACAATTTCCTCGAATTGCTTACTCCCGGCAAGGCTCTTGTATACACCTTTCTCTATAATTCCCTTCAATAAGCTATTTTCTTGCTCAAGTGTAACTTGGCTAAGAGAATCATTAGTGGAATCAAGAGAACTACTAGAAGCAACAATATTGGATTTAGCATTGTTATTGTTACTACTAGAGGAAGAATCTTTCTTGTTCTTGTTACTAGACTTGACTTGAGGCATGTAAGTAGATAAGAGTAAACGCTTGGCAATATAAGAAGAACTTTTCTTGCGAAGATCATCATTGATTGCCTTTAAGAACTCATGCTCTTGCTCAAGATTGAGCTTTTCAAAGCGTAACTTCTCATGAGCCCTTAAAAGTTCTCGATGATTTTCGAAGATAGTTTCATGAGCTAACTTAAGAGTGTTTAGTTCTTTAGTTAGAAGCTCAATCTTCTCCTTATCATTGTCATTCGTTTTATCTTGTTTAGCATGATTAATTGACGTTTCATCATAGTATTCATCACTAGAGTTGTCAATAAGTAAATCATCATCACCTAGCAAGTCATCTTCATCACTATTGAAATCAACATACTCGGGATGAGTTACCTTAGGGCCTTTAGCCATGAAGCATCTTCCAATTCCTTCATTTGGTGATTCAAATATGTCGTAGGAGTTGGTTGACACAAGTGCTAGACCGGCAACACCTTCATCTTGAGTATGTTCGGAGTCGGAGTGATAGCTTCTCTCGGAGTGATGTTCAGAGTCGGAACCGGATACCCATTCACCAACATGAGCTTGATGTCTTCGTTTTGTGTAGCTCCTTGATGACTTGTCCTTCCTTTCCGAATCCTTGCTTCTCCGTGAGGGTCTTCGTTCATAACGATCATCTCTACTCCTTCCTCTCTCTTGGTGGTGATTCTTCTCTTCTACTTCTTCTTTTGGAGAATCTTCTCTTCTTTTGTAGGGTGCCGTACACTCATTGGAATAGTGTCCGGGTCTCCCACAATTGTAGCAATTGCGCTCTCGACTGGAAGATCTTTTGTCATTGTAGGACCTTGACTTAGAGCTTCTTTCTTTGCTTCTACTCTTGTAGAATTTGTTGAAATTCTTCACCATTAAGCTCAATTCTTCATTGAAGGTTTGTTTCTCACTTGATGATGTGGGGGCTTCACATGAGGCTTTGTAAGCACCACTTGACTTGTTGTGAAGTTCCTCCTTATCCTTGAGTGACATCTCATGAGCAACAATTCTACCAATGACCTCCGTTGGCTTGAGATTCTTGTAATTGGGCATCATTTGAATCAATGTGCACACGGTATCATATTTTCCATCCAATGCTCTTAGGATCTTCTTGATGATGAATCTGTCGGTCATCTCTTCACTCCCTAAGCCGGCAATCTCATTTGTGATAAGAGCAAGCCTAGAGTACATTTCAGCGACACCTTCACCATCCTTCATTTTGAACTTGTCAAGCTGACTTTGGAGCACATCCAACTTGGATTCCTTGACGGAGTCGGTACCTTCATGCATATCAATCAAAGTGTCCCAAATTTCCTTTGCATTCTCAAGACGGCTGATTTTGTTGAATTCTTCGGGGCACAATCCGTTGAAGAGGATATCACAAGCTTGAGCGTTGTATTGCAGCATCTTCAATTCATCCGCATTAGCTTCACGGTTCGGCTCTCTCCCATCAAAGAATTCACCTTGCAAGCCAATACAAACAATAGCCCAAACGGCAGGGTTATGTCCGAGAATATGCATTTTCATCTTATGCTTCCAACTAGCAAAATTAGTACCATCAAAGTAAGGACCTCTACGGTGATAATTTCCCTCGCTAGACGCCATACTCTCCTAGGTTGTGAAACCAAGGCTATGACCACCAAAAGCTATGGAAATCAAAGCAAATGGAGACCAAAGCTCTGATACCACTTGTAGGACCTTGAAGTATGTCTAGAGGGGGGTGATTAGACTACTTGACCAATTAAAAACTTAACCTTTTCCCAATTTTAGACTTTGGCAGATTTTAGCTATCTTTGGACAAGTCAAGCAATCATCACACAATTCAAGCAAGCATGCAAAGAGTATATAGGCAGCGGAAATTAAAGCATGCAACTTGCAAGAAAGTAAAGGGAAGGGTTTGGAGGATTCAAACGCAGTTGGAGACATGGATGTTTTTGGCGTGGTTCCGATAGGTGGTGCTATCGTACATCCACGTT
Source organism: Triticum aestivum (assembly GCF_018294505.1). Lineage (NCBI taxonomy): Eukaryota > Viridiplantae > Streptophyta > Magnoliopsida > Poales > Poaceae > Triticum > Triticum aestivum. The sequence continues at coordinate 358,324,906 of NC_057807.1, forward strand.
GATGGAGACTTCAACCCACGAAGGGTAACGGTTGCGCGAGTCCACGGAGGGCTCCACCCAAGAAGGGTCCACGAAGAAGCAACCTTGTCTATCCCACCATGGCCGTCGCCCACGAAGGACTTGCCTCACTAGCGGTAGATCTTCACGAAGTAGGCGATCTCCTTGCCCTTACAAACTCCTTGGTTCAACTCCACAATCTTGTCGGAGGCTCCCAAGTGACACCTAGCCAATCTAGGAGACACCACTCTCCAAGAAGTAACAAATGGTGCGTTGATGATGAACTCCTTGCTCTTGTGCTTCAAATGATAGTCTCCCCAACACTCAACTCTCTCTCATAGGATTTGGATCTGGTGGAAAGAAGATTTGAGTGGAAAGCAACTTGGGGAAGGCTAGAGATCAAGATTCATATGGTAGGAATGGAATATCTTGGCCTCAACACATGAGTAGGTGGTTCTCTCTCAGAACTGGTAAGTTGGAAGTGTAGGTTTGTTCTGATGGCTCTCTCCACGAATGAAGAGGAGGTGGAGGGGTATATATAGCCTCCACACAAAATCTAACCGTTACACACAATTTACCAATCTCGGTGGGAGCGATTCAACAAACTCGGTAGGACCGATTTAGTAAACCTAGTGACCGTTAGGATTTTCAGTGGGACCGACATGCAACTCGGTAGGACCGATATGGTTAGGGTTAGGGCATAACGTAATCTCGGTGAGACCGATTACACAAACTCGGTGAGACCGATTTTGGTAATTAGCTAACCAGAGAGTTGGTCAGGTAAACTCGGCGGGACCGATTCGCTCTTTTCGGTGAGACCAAAATGTTACGAAAGGGAAACAGAGAGTTTACATTGCAATCTCGGTGGGACCGATCGCTCACTTCGGTTAGACCGAAACGTTACGAAGGGAAACAGAGAGATTACAATCCCATCTCGGTGAGACCGAGATCCCTATCGGTGAGACCGATTTGCCTAGGGTTTGTGGCAGTGGCTATGACATTTGAACTCGGTGGCGCCGGATAGAAAGAATCGGTGTGACCGATTTTGACTTTAGGTTTAGGTCATATGTGGATGTGAGAAAGTAGTTGAGGGTATTTGGAGCATATCACTAAGCACTTGAAGCAAGAGGCTCATTAAGCAACACCTCATCCCTCCTTGATAGTATTGGCTTTTCCTATAGACTCAATGTGATCTTGGATCACTAAAATGTAAAATGAAGAGTCTTGAGCTTTTGAGCTTGAGCCAATCCTTTGTCCTTGATATTTTGAGGGATCCACTTTCATCATCCATGCCATGCCATTCATTGAGCTTTCCTGAAATATTGTCTTGGAATAGCATTAGCTCAATGAGCTATATGTTGTTATGAATAACCAAAACCACCTAGGGATAGTTGCACTTTCAATCTCCCCCTTTTTGGTAATTGATGACAACATATAGATCAAAGCTTCGACAAATGATAATTAGATTGAAAAACATCGTCGCTTTGAGAAGTATGTGATAAGCAAGAGCTCCCCCTAAATTTGTGCATATTTTAAGATTTGCTTTGGACTGCAAATGCACAAGGAATTAGGCTCATGGGTTACTCTTCCATGTCACATACATCTTGGTGGAGCGCTCAAAATAATAAAGATTGAATACATGCACTCCTCACCAAGCAAAGTGAATGAGCATATAAGGATAAGTAAGATAATATCATCAAACATGCATAAGTGTAGCTTATGATCAACCACATGATCATCAATGTCTCACAGGTAATAGCATAGTATCTCAAGCAATCAAAAGCAAACAAAGTTCAACCAAGAAGACAAGAGAGAACAAAAGCAACACTCACTCTCTCTCTCTCGAAGCCTATGATCTATACAGTTTTCTCCCCCTTTGGCAACAAGTTACCAAAAAGTTCATAGAAAATGCATAGTGCTAGATGGACTCTCAGGCTTGGTCTTCAGGTGGTGGTGTAGAGATGGCTCCTTGGACGAAGACTTCAGTTGATGTAGATGGAGCTGGAGGAGTTGGTGCTGGAGCTGGTTGCACTGGAGCTGTAGGAGTTGTAGCTGGTGTTGATGATGTGGCTCTAGTGTCTGTCACAGGCACTGCAGCTGACCTCTGAGCTCTAGGCACTCTGGCAAAGGCATCAGTGGTTGTCTTGCCCTTCCTCTCCTGCATGTCATCCTGAAGCTGTTCCACAACTGACTGGATCTCAGTTACTTTGACATCAAGATCATAGAATTTTTGTTCCATGATTCTTTCCAGGCTCTCCTGGTTTTGAGTTAGGGTGGCCAACCCCTTCTCAATCCTCAGTGTTGATGCTATCAAGTAACCAAGCTGCTCCTGCTTGTTCTTCAAAAAGTACTCAGATGCCTCCTCTTGAGTTGGCATCTTGGCAGCCTTCTCTTTCCTTGCTTTCTCCTTCTCTTGAGCTTGCACTAATGATGGTTCATTCTCATTCATGACAACTTGATTGTCCTCAAAGTCTGGATAGAGAGCAAAATGTTCCTTATCCAACAGATATTTTCCTGTTCCCATCTTTGAGTTAATCAACTCCTGAATCTGTGGGGCATATCCACAACTTATCTTTTGATCTACTGCAGTCCTTTTGATAGTTTCAACCATAAGGCTCATGACCTTGAATTTCTGTGGCACATCAAATATGTGTAGCAAGTTAATTGCATGCCCTCTGATCATGTTGTGGTCACCTGATTTTGGCAAAAGAGTGTGCCTTAAGATCCAGTTGATCGTAGGCAGCCCTGACAGAAGAAAATGAACTGATCCAATCAAGAAAGTCTCTGGAGCTTTGTTTAGGATCTCCTTGTACATATGTGACATAGTATTGTGTCCCATCTTCTTCTTGTCATATACATCCAAGTCATCTTCACTCTCCTTTGGGGCATTGATCAGACTTGCCCATTCCTCTATGGTTGACTGGTATCTTGTTCCTTCAAACATCCAAACTATCCTCCCATATGGATAGAAGTGTGTTGTGGAGTAGAATTGCATAATGAGTTCATCATTAAAGTTGGTGAGCTCCTGCCCAACAAAATCTGCAACTCCACAAGCAACAAAACTTTCATATACTCCAGGATAGTGTTCTTCATTTTCCTTCATGTAGGTCCAGTCGACCCACCTCATATCACACACTATGGGCTTCTTGTCCATCAAGATTGTCTCATAGAAGTCATGCTGCTCCTTGGTGTGGAACCTATAATCTACAACAGTTCTTCTCCTGGTGGCATATGGATCTGACAATCTCCATAGCCTCAACCCTGAGTCTCTCCTGATATTCATGTCCTCAGCCACAGGATGAGCATCATTGTAGTCTGGGATCTTGGGTTTGAGCTTCCTTAGGACCTGCCCTTCTTCATCTTCCTTAGCAGCAACATCAGGCATTGGGACCTTGTTCTTCTCAGCTGCTGGTATACTCCTGGTATTCTTTTTAGGTGCAATCTTGGGCTTGGGGGCAGCTTTGGGTGCTTCGTTGGGCTTTGATGTTCCAGCCCCTGACTTTATAGCATCACCCATAAGCTTCTGTGCCTTGGGTGCTGGTTCAGCAACCTCTTCTCCCTCTTCCATCATTGAAGGTTGACCAACAACTCTGGCCATGGTCTTCTTGACCCTTTCCTTCCTTTTCTTTCTTTCTGCAGCTCGCTCTTTGGGATCATGCTTTTCAGGTACTTGAGTTGATCCTATGGCTTTGGACATTGGCTGTCTTCCTGCAGGCCTTTTGATCTTCATGCCTGGCTTTACTGCAATTGAGTTGTGCACCTTCTTGAGCACTACCTTCTTGGAAGTAGCCTCATCCTCAACAGCCACATAATCCTGATCCTCAGAGTCTGAGGTTCTCTTCCTCTTGCTCTTGTGGTTGCTTTGGGCAAATTGCTTGGAGTGCTTCTGCTCCCTTCATCTGAGCTACTAGACGGACTAATGCCCTCACTCATGTGAATCTGCTCTGCTGACTTGTTCTGACTATCACTTTGGTCTGACATGCTGCAAATCACTGACTGCTGACCCTGTAAATAGTTATAGATGAGATAGAATGGATGAGCATCACAAAATGGAGAGATTTTTTGCAAATGAATGATTCAAAAACTCAGTTTTAGTTTTCCACAGAAAGCATTTTGGATCTACCGATTTTCAAACTCGGTGATACCGAAGCAGTTTTGGAACCTAAACTAGTGAACTCGGTAGGACCGAGTTACAGTTTGGTGGCACCGAGACTGCTAGGGTTTCACAAAGTCCTAAAATCAGTCACACCGATTAGCAATTCTCAGTCAGACCGAAGTTACTAGTGCAATGGCGTTAGCCAAATCGGTGGGACCGAGTTTTTCAACTCGGTGGGTCCGAGATGGTTTCGGCGGAAACCTAACCCTAAATTTTCAAATCGCATCTATTCTAAGGATTGTATTGACTGGATAGGAGTGTTTCAATCGTGGCAAGATGCATTACGAACACAATGTGCTGAAGATCAGACGAGGATAGCATTGTGATTGAGTTCATACCCTAGTTCGGCGGTGAACTCGCTACGGCGGCAACGGCGGAGAAGAAACCCGTTGACAGCGGCGGAGACAAGCGATAGGAGGCGGCTGGCGACGAAGTCGACGATCCATAGACCTGGTAGGCAGAGCGAGCTATGCGTGGGCGAATAGTTTCGGAGAAAGTTTTCCAAAAAATTTCCGTGAGTATATATAGCCCGACACTGTCGGTGTGACCGAGTGGAACAACTCGGTGGCACCGAGATGCATAACGGTATACAGTTACAGCAACTCGGTGTGACTGAAAAGTTCAAATCGGTTGCACCGAGATTGAAAACCTAGATCGACTTAGTGATCTCGGTAGGACTGAAATGGAGGAATCGGTCAGACCAAAAATCACAAAGAAATTTTGGAAGTTTAAGTCTATGACGAATCGGGGACTCTGAGTGCTCCTCACACAAAGTGGTTCGAATCTGACTTGATCAAATTTTGTGATGTAGCATGAATAGAGTTTGAGACGAGAAAAGCATAGATAGCTAGAGAAGGTTCTTAGGCATTCTTGTCCATCCACTTGGCCAAAGAAAAAGAAACCAATCAATCAAAACAACAAGTGGATGTCCTCGAATGAGTAAACTATGCAACCAACATGCTCACACAATAAAATGACAAATGAAATATGTGGCAAAGCATGCACAACCAATTCTAGCATCTATCAAACAATTGGCGATGACTAGGTCATCTATATATGAGTATATTGACTTAGGAGTCAAATGACAACATTTGATCATAGGTCATACTCATCATTTAAGCTCAAGTGGGGTTACCACTTTTACATAATGCATTGATGTGTTCACACCATTAGAGTTGCTTTGAATCAATTCTTAGAGTTAAGCTCCCCCTAGATGTGAGATCCCCCCTTTGAGGGATGAACTAACCTTGGGTTTTGTCGATGATGACTTCATGTAGGTGTTGAAGATGTGGATGCTCAATGTTGATGTAGATCTTTTGGAGCAATCCTTTGGAGTGAGTTGCACTTTCAATACCTACACGGGTTAGTCCCACAAGGAACAAACAAGAATATCCATAGACATAGAGTATGCACACACAAGATGATGTCCATGAAATCATTAGGTTACCTTGTCCCTTGCCTTACCAACATGAGGGTTTGTGACTCCTTGAACTAGTGCAAGATATGGAAGTTGATTGCACTTGTCCTTGCCATAATGATATGAGTGAAGAGTGTTGGCGAAGTCACCCTCAAGAACTCTCTAGTTCTTCTTCTTCGGGATCCACATCATCTTGATGGGAATCCTTGGTGTAGTAGTTGTGCTTGATGAAGTAGAACTTGACGTAGTCTTGGGAACCCACTTGACCAAGGCCTTAGGTGCTTCTTCAAATGCATCAATCTCCTCTTGAAGCTTGTCCTTGCCTTTGTTCTTGTGGTCTTGTGGTGAAAGATCATCTTGTGCTTGTGTTCCCTTGAAAGAAGTAGGATCATACTTCTCTTGTTGAGGAACAAACTTTGTCTTGGGGTATTGATCTTCTTCCCACTCAACTCCATTGGCATTGATCTTTTGTTCAAAACCAACACCTTGATTCTTCTGATGCCTTCCTTGCTTGCGTACAATTTCCTCGAATTGCTTACTCCCGGCAAGGCTCTTGTATGCGCCTTTCTCTGTAATTCCCTTCAATAAGCTATTTTCTTGCTCAAGTGTAACTTGGCTAAGAGAATCATTAGTGGAATCAAGAGAACTACTAGAAGCAACAATATTGGATTTAGCATTATTATTGTTACTACTAGATGAAGAATCTTTCTTGTTCTTGTTACTAGACTTGACTTGAGGCATGTAAGTAGATAAGAGTAAACGCTTGGCAATATAAGAAGAACTTTTCTTGTGAAGATCATCATTGATTGCCTTTAAGAACTCATGCTCTTGCTCAAGATTGAGCTTTTCAAAGCGTAACTTCTCATGAGCCCTTAAAAGTTCTCGACGATTTTCGAAGATAGTTTCATGAGCTAACTTAAGAGTGTTTAGTTCTTTAGTTAGAAGCTCAATCTTCTCCTTATCATTGTCATTCGTTTTATCTTGTTTAGCATGATTAATTGACATTTCATCACAGTATTCATCACTAGAGTTGTCAATAAGTAAATCATCATCTTCATCACTATTAAAATCAACATACTCGGGATGAGTTACCTTAGGGCCTTTAGCCATGAAGCATCTTCCAATTCCTTCATTTGGTGATTCAAAGATGTCGTAGGAGTTGGTTGACACCAGTGCTAGATCGACAACACCTTCATCTTGAGTATGTTCAGAGTCGGAGTGATAGCTTCTCTCGGAGTGATGTTCAGAGTCGGAACCGGATACCATTTCACCAATATGAGCTTGATGTCTTCATTTTGTGTATCTCCTTGATGACTTGTCCTTCCTTTCCGAATCCTTGCTTCTCCGTGATGGTCTTCGTTCATAACGATCATCTCTACTCCTCCTCTCTCTTGGTGGTGATTCTTCTCTTCTACTTCTTCTTTTAGGAGAATCTTCTCTTCTTTTGTAGGGTGTCGTACACTCATTGGAATAGTATCTGGGTCTCCCACAATTGTAGGAATTGCGCTCTCGACTCGAAGATCTTTTGTCATTGTAGGACCTTGACTTAGAGCTTCTTGCTTTGCTTCTACTCTTGTAGAATTTGTTGAAATTCTTCACCATTAAGCTCAATTCTTCATTGAAGGTTTGTTTCTCACTTGATGATGTGGGTGCTTCACATGAGGCTTTGTAAGCACCACTTGACTTGTTGTGAAGTTCCTCCTTATCCTTGAGTGACATCTCATGAGCAACAATTCTACCAGTGACCTCCGTTGGCTTGAGATTCTTGTAATTGGGCATCATTTGAATCAATGTGCACACGGTATCATATTTTCCATCCAATGCTCTTAGGGTCTTCTTGATGATGAATCTGTCGGTCATCTCTTCACTCCCTAAGCCGGCAATCTCATTTGTGATAAGAGCAAACCTAGAGTACATTTTAGCGACACCTTCACCATCCTTCATTTTGAACTTGTGAAGCTGACTTGGGAGCACATCCAACTTGGATTCCTTGACGGAGTCGGTACCTTCATGCATATCAATCAAAGTGTCCCAAATTTCCTTTGCATTCTCAAGACGGCTGATTTTGTTGAATTCTTCGGGGCACAAGCCATTGAAGAGGATATCACAAGCTTGAGCGTTGTATTGCAGCATCTTCAATTCATCCGGATTAGCTTCACGGTTCGGCTCTCTCCCATCAAAGAATTCACCTTGCAAGCCAATACAAACAATAGCCCAAACGGCGGGGTTATGTCCGCTCATCTTATGCTTCCAACTAGCAAAATTAGTACCATCAAAGTAAGGACCTCTACGGTGATAATTTCCCTCGCTAGACGCCATACTCTCATAGGTTGTGAAACCAAGGCTATGACCACCAAAAGCTATGGAAATCAAATCAAATGGAGACCAAAGCTCGGATATCACTTGTAGGACCTTGAAGTATGTCTAGAGGGGGGTGATTAGACTACTTGGCCAATTAAAAACTTAACCTTTTCCTAATTTTGGAGTTTAGCAGATTTTAGCTATATTTGGACAAGTCAAGCAATCATCACACAATTCAAGCAAGCATGCAAAGAGTATATAGGCAGCGGAAATTAAAGCATGCAACTTGCAAGAAAGTAAGGGGAAGGGTTTGGAGGATTCAAACGCAGTTGGAGACACGGATGTTTTTGTCATGGTTTCGATAGGTGGTGCTATCGTACATCCACGTTGATGGAGACTTCAACCCACGAAGGGTAACGGCTGCACGATTCCACGGAGGGCTCCACCAAAGAAGGGTCCACGAAGAAGCAACCTTGTCTATCCCACCATGGTCGTTGCCCACGAAGGACTTGCCTCACTAGCGGTAGATCTTCATGAAGTAGGCGATCTCCTTGCCCTTACAAACTCCTTGGTTCAACTCCACAATCTTGTCGGAGGCTCCCAAGTGACACCTAGCCAATCTAGGAGACACCACTCTCCAAGAGGTAACAAATGGTGCGTTGATGATGAACTCCTTGCACTTGTGCTTCAAATGATAGTCTCCCCAACACTCAACTCTCTCTCATAGGATTTGGATCTGGTGGAAAGAATATTTGAGTGGAAAGCAACTTGGGAAGGCTAGAGATCAAGATTCATATGGTAGGAATGGTATATCTTGGCCTCAACACATGAGTAGGTGTTCTCTCTCAGAACTGGTAAGTTGGAAGTGTAGGTTTATTCTGATGGCTCTCTCCATGAATGAGGAGGAGGTGGAGGGGTATATATAGCCTCCACACAAAATCTAACCATTACACACAATTTACCAATCTCGATGGGACCGAATCAACAAACTCGGTCGGACCGATTCAGTAAACCAAGTGACCGTTAGGATTTTCGGTGGGACTGACATGCAACTCGGTAGGACCGATACGGTTAGGGTTAGGGCATAACGTAATCTCGGTGAGACCGATTACACAAACTCGGTGAGACCGATTTTGGTAATTAGCTAACCAGAGAGTTGGTCAGGTAAACTCAGTGGGACCGATTCGCTCTTTTCGGTGAGACCGAAATGTTACGAAAGGGAAACAGAGAGTTTACATTGCAATCTCGGTGGGACCGATCGCTCACTTTGGTTAGACCGAAACGTTACGAAGGGAAACAGAGAGACTACAATCCCGTCTCGGTGAGACCGAGATCCCTATCGGTGATACCGATTTACCTAGGGTTTGTGGCAGCGGCTGTGACATCTGAACTCGGTGGCGCCGGATAGAAAGAATCGGTGTGACCGATTTTGACTTTAGGTTTAGGTCATATGTGGATGTGGGAAAGTAGTTGAGGGTATTTGGAGCATATCACTAAGCACTTGAAGCAAGAGGCTCATTAAGCAACACCTCATCCCTCCTTGATAGTATTGGCTTTTCCTATAGACTCAATGTGATCTTGGATCACTAAAATGTAAAATGAAGTGTCTTGAGCTTTTGAGCTTGAGCCAATCCTTTGTCCTTGATATTTGGAGGGATCCACTTTGATCATCCATGCCATGCCATTCATTGAGCTTTCTTGAAATATTTGTCTTGGAATAGCATTAGCTCAATGAGCTATATGTTGTTATGAATTACCAAAACCACCTAGGGATAGTTTCACTCTCAACCCCGCTGACACTTGGCGATTTACTGGCGACCCGCCCTGACCTGGCGGTTTACAAGCAACCCGCCTGGTCATTATGACTCACTGGTGACCCGGCGGGCGGGTCAGACGGATGACAAGGCTCAAGGCCCAGAAGGCCGGTTCATACTATGATGGCCCGGTTTAAGAGAAAAGGCGTGAGGAATATTTCCCTTACAAGGAGTCAAGACCCGGACTTGTATCCGGTTTATATTAGAAGGTAGACTAGTCCTAATCCTAATAGGACTCCACATGTAACCCCCCCCCCCTCTAACTTATATAAGGAGGGGCAGGGCTCCCCAAAGAGGGAGAAGACAAAAAAACAATCTCTAGGGATAGACACAAAGAGCTGGCTTACCGGCGACTCCCTCATGATCATAATGAGACCTAGCCACAAACAGCATGTAGGGCTATTACTGAATGATGTTTCCCGGGGACCGAAGTTGTCTAAATCCTTGTCTTATGTTGCGTCTCTCGATTCCGCCCAACCCCTCTCAAGCTACCGCATAGATGTGTTGGCCTCGCGACTAAGTCCTGACACTAAGGACATCTGTCGTGACAAAACCACGACAGTTGGCGCCCACCGTGGGGCCTGCGCATGGTGGTGTTGAGTTCTTGGAGGGATCTCTATTAGGGATCGAGAAGTTTGCAATTTTTTGAATGAAGAAGAACCGGTTTGAAAGGATCTACATCATCTCCATGGCAATCAGCCGGGACGACAAATACGAGTTTTTTGAGAAGAAAGAAATTTTGAGTTTCGCGGAATCAGTATGCTGCGCCCGTCTTTGGCGATCCATCAAATCTAACCAAAGATCAGTTTTTGCTACGGCATCGTCACAAGTCACTGAGTTCGACAGGAGTTCAAAGGAAGTTAGAGTTTGATGTTCTGTGCGTCGCCGATACGACGCGAACCGTCGAATCCGATTTGGAGATCAATTTTTGCTGCGTATCACCGAGGCCGACAGGAATTTCTCTATAGCTACCGTACGATAGGTCAGATTAATCCATATCAACACGCTCGTGAGGAGACAATGATCAAATCCCGAGGCGGTTTCATAAAGTGACCTGTTAAAGACTGCTGCTACTGTTATTCGGGGTAGTACTACTTCTACTAAACGATTATGCTACTACTATTCTACTACTCTGTTGCTGCTATTCGCATAAAGTGATCCATCAGATACTTGAGTACTCCCTCCGTCCTTTAAAGAGTGTACTTCCAACTTTGTTGGAGGGTCAAACTATTTCAAAGTTTGACCGAGTTTGTGCAAAAATATATCAATGTTTGTGAAATCAAATAGGTATATGATGAAAGTATATTTTATCACGAATCTAATGCTACTAATTTGATGGCATAAATGTTGGTGTATTATTATATAAACACGGTCAAATATAAAAAAGTTTGACTTTCCAAGAAAGTTGGAAGTACACTCTTTAAAGGACGGAGGGAGTACTACCCATATTAAAGCTCAGGTTTTTGAGGAGGCAACCTGTCGAGGAAAGAAATAATATTTGTTGAAGCTGCTTCATGTGAGCATGCATGTTTGGGCAAAGACTACAACACCGGGTCAAACTGACAGATCAACAGGTCCAATCTCCAAACGCCCGAGTCTCTTCTGGCTGGCTTTTGCTTCCGCTCGGCAAGCTTCTGCTGTGTGTGGCCGTGATCCCGGGTCACGGGCGCTAGATCGGCCGTCTCCATTGTTGCGGTTTCATCAAATCGCCGCCGGACTGTTGGGCCGCCGGACTCCGCCAAGCCGCCTCGCAGGCTGCAGGAGACCCGCCCGCGCTCGAGTCCGAGCCACCGGCGCCCCTCAGCCGATGTGTCGAGTCGCCGTGTTGACCCGCCCCTGCACCAGCTAGCAGCGTTGACCCGGCCACCCACCCCTCGCTCCCGCTTAGTCTGGACTCAGAACTGCCATGCCTCGACAGCCTCGTCTCACCTCTCCTGCAAGTTGCCGATGAAGGCTGACATCCAACACCTGTGGGTTGTGATAGTTTTTGGCTTCAGTTACCGCGGTGTCGATGGTTTCAAGGTGTACAAGGCCTGGAGGTTAGTATGCTGATGAAGGGTACGGCGAAGGAGATACCCAGGGCAATGCATGCATATATGATGGGTCAAAGTCCAATCTGCCTACAATAATGGGATAGGAGTTCAGCGGGCAAGTACCAAACTAGTAAAACTTGCAGTAGATCAAAGTTAAAATGCATCGTATGCCGCTGTCTCAAAGTGCAGGAACAAACAGCTCCAACGATGCATGCAGGAATCAGCCAAAGCTAACATGATTAGCCTCGGCCAAGGCAATTATATATTGGCGTTTAAAAAAACTGCTATTTGGGCACGTCCTCCAGAGCTTGATGGATGCATGGGTGGATAGGAAGGCCTGCTGCAAGATGAATTTTGCTTCGATCGCTACGTCCAACGACAAACCAGGTGTTTTCAATACTGATCTTTTGTGTCTATACATGTTAATTCTTTTAGAAAATATTTTCTTTTTCCTGGCATGTACTGTTTTATACAGGACGATCAGGGATGCACGCCAACGCACCAGAAGTACCTACGTTCGTCCATGATGTTGTGTGTGACTGCGTGAGGGACAATCACGTAGACTGCCGCCTCCGTGATCCGGCTTACAATGCCGTGGCCGGCTCGCCTTTCCGCATCGGCTTACAATGCCGCGGTCAGTTCATCTGTCTGTTCCCGCGGTCGACTCGGTCGTGATTGGCTTCAGCTTCATCGTGCTGATCATCAACTCCATGGCGGATGACTATTGGCCTGACATATCAGGAGAAATCCATCCGGTCTATTTTTTGATACATTTTTTATTCTTTAAAAGAACAAATTACTCTGGCTTGCAATGTTATTTATGCAGGAGCAATTGTTCATCGCGAAAGCTATGGCCGTGTTATGGATGTATAGCTCGCACAATCATTATAATGCGCTAGCATCTGACCACACCATCAAGCTCAGTGAATATATCTACAAGCCGCCATTCTGCAAACCACTTTACATCAACATGATGTGGTTAACTCGCCCGTCCGCACCAGCTTACAATGCCGCGGCCAACTCATCTGTCTGTGCCGCCTCTGATGCTGCGGTCGTATTTTTCGTTCATCTCTTGCGGCTTGGTCTACATCAACACGCCAGGCCGCACCTGTCTGCATGAGCTATTCATTGAGTATGAGCAAGTCACAGCTTGGGTAGCCCCGTTTTCTTTCAACAAAATGAAGGCAACTTACCATATACTATCAACGGCCGTCTACACTGGGTGGCTCAATGGGCAGGCGCACAAATCGCCGCCACTACAGTTTGGTTAACTTCAAATCGCCAGTTGGAAGGACCCATTGGCCGAGTTGCTGACACGGCTTATACAAGATCATTTATAACCCGCCGCAGTCACCAACCTTCTGTGGATTCACATCGTGCTATCAACACCAATGACATACAAGTTATGACGGTTTATATCACAGTCAAATATGAGAGTTTCAAGCCAACTCCTCGAGTCACCTTTGAGACTCGGGGGCTACGATGACATGATCAGCAAATCTTGCCAGTTTTAGCAAATTTAAGAACCCCAGGATGATGGAGGGAAGGATAACCCTGTCCCGGAGGCTACTGTTACATTCATGAAAATGTAAAGGCCGTCGGAAAATTTCCGGCTTAGAAGTATATGGCGGTTACAAAATCCCGGCTCAATGAAGAAGCTCTGGGTCATCAGAAAGGATTCCGGTTTACAATCCGGCTGAAGCTCTCAAATATCCGGTTTACAATCCGTTTCAAGAGAAATCTATTCTCCCACAAAGCTCTGAAGCTCTCAAATCCAGTTTAAAAATGTCCGGTTCAAAAAGGAATTAACTTCCCGCAAGTTCGAGTTTAAAGGCCGTCAGAAAATTTCCGGCTGAAAATGTAGATTCCGGTTTAAAATCCGGTTCAAGGGAAAGATGTCTCCCACAAAACTTTGAAGCTCTCAATATCCGGTTCAAAATCCCGGTTCAAGAAGAATTTATCTCTTGCAAAAAGTTAAAGGTTGCCAAAGAGGACCTGCTGCCATGATGCGCGGTTCAAACATGGGTATCCTGCCTTATTGGCTTATCGTATTATTTATCATGTGGGGGCTTCTGCTTACAAAGCGACGTCCTGTTTTGTCCATTAAACCGGCTATCATGCCACAACAAAGCTTGGGAGCTTCACACCCAAGGGGCCAAAGAGACTATTGTTGCTGAAAGCACGACTCAAATATAGGCACCCATTGAGCACAACTCACAAAGTTACTTGGGGGCTCTTTGTGCAACGCAACAAAGAGTTTGAAAGGACCCTTGTAATTGGGTATCGACCCACGGCTTGGAAGCCTGGTGTATTCACCTAAAACCCCGGGTTAACCTGCCTTCATCAAGTAAGCCACTCCTATCCAGGTAATCCTGGCATGACCCGCCGAACGTTTGACAAGTTACTCTCATAAAGACCCTGAACTTGTCAAAGTTAAAACGATGATTGGTTAGTTGGAGGCCCATCTTAAAAGGCTTTGTCAAATGGTTTAACTCAGCGGCCTGGCAGCCCACAAAAAGCCTCAAATTTGGGCCGGGCAGCCCTCGAAAAGCCTCGACTACAAGTTTTATTTGATTTTATTTTTGCAAATTTTATCTCTGTTAATAAATTTCTAAGTTAAACCGGTGTCTACTGACCCGGCCAGACCATATGTCATACATCAACCCGGTGTTTCTTAACCCGGCATGGCTTACAGTTATCAGCTGTTAGCACATAATCCTTTATGAACCGGCATCTCTTAATCCGGTCTGGCATTGACTATAAGTCGCTAGGATGATCATCCGGTGTTTATTACAACCCGACACGGTTTTAATACAAACCGGCAAAATATGAGGGGAGTTATCATACTCAAGATTTGGGTTATCACCCTTACTACAAAAAGTTGGTAAACCAACAATGTGATTCAATGTCATAGGTATGATATATTTCATATTTGATTATTCTTAAGTGCAGCCTTGGTTATAAACCCGGGTTATATGTTGGGCATTATGACCCGTCCGGCGGTAAACCGCCAGGACACTTTAAACTTGTTGTATGCAGAAACATGTTGAATAAAGCATAAAATACAAATCACCGGTGTTTATTAACCCGGCCTGGCTTTGGACTATAAGCCAGTATATATTTGGATTGCGCCATTGGAATCATGCGCTTATAAATCATTGGGTATATTATTCAAATCTTTAATAGCCAACATGGCTGGATTTGTATTATGGTTATCAATAACCAATATTATGATTGAGGTTTTCAAAGTCGCTTCAGCGCAATGGCTATTATTTTATCAATGGATAAGATTTATTTTACAATGGAGGGAATAGTCCCGAGTCGCTGCAGGCTTAGGACTCGGCACTTGGGGGCTACATTATATAAGTTGAGGTTACATCAAATACACAAGTTTCATGTCGCTGCAAGCATGCACCATGACACTTGGGGGCTAATGCAAAGTCATTGTTGGCTCACCTTATTGAAGACCCGACTCATCACATCATAATGAGCCGGCCCTTGGGAGCTACCAATTGCTCCTGTCAACAATTCAAGGTACAAAGCTTTTTATTCATTATATTGAAGGGTCCATCGCTCAGTTGGTAAAGCATAAGGCTCTTAACCTTGTGGACGTGGATTCAAGCTCATGATGGGGGTTACATCATATGATGTTATTTTCATTGAAGTATATATCAGGTCCCGGCATAATATTATCTTACTAAGTCGGCCCTTGGGGGCTACACATCATTGCTCAAATCTACATGATTATATTTACAAAGCCCCTGATCATTATTGCATAAATGACCCGGCCCTTGGGGGCTACACTGGTTGAAATTTTTATGAGTATAAGACAATTACAAGTCCCAGGTTGCTGCAAGCATGACAACCCGACACTTGGGGGCTACATAATATGGAGTATTCAGTTTTTTACTAATTGACTGGGATGAACAACATGGATTTCTTCTTAAGTGGCAGTATTTATATTGAATCAAGTCTTAAGCCATCACTTTGTTCTGCTCAAGACTTGGGGGCTACATGTATTATATTATTATCGAAGAACTATTTTCAAATTCTCTGTTTTGAGCAAACCGGATTAACCCGGCGTCACCAATCATTACGACCCTGTGTCTGCAACCAGGCGTCATCAATAATCATGAACCGGCGTTGGCAACAATCACGAACCGGCATTGGCAACAATCATGACCCGGAATTATCAGTTTTATAACCCGACAAAGGTGGTAATCATAAACCGGCAAGTTTTACATCTTCAAGCCGGCTGATATCAGTTGAATATTTGAAGACCAATATTTTTTCAAATCAGAGCATTGAAGGCCAATTCAAATGGATTCTTTATTTACGTAATATCTTCTACAAGCAAATTGATTATGAAGTTGGTCTATTGACTCGGATTTTCCAGAAGGAGGAAATGACAAGGAATTAAGGATGATTAGATGTCGGTTTACAAGAATTCTTAACCCGGAGCATAATCTGTCAAATTTGTTCTTGTATTTGTTTTACATTATCAGTTTAACATGGATAAATCCAAATTAAACTGGGGGCTAATGTCAGGGATATACCCCGTGGCGTAAACCGGCCGGAAGTATAACTTGGCCGGACTTGGCGGTTTATTTGAAGACCCCGCTGACACTTGGCGATTTAGTGGCGACCCACCCTGACCTGGCGGTTTACAAGAAACCCGTCTGGGCATTATGACTCACTGGTGACCCGGCGGGCGGGTCAGACGGATGACAAGGCCCAAGGCCCAGAAGGCCAATTCATACTATGGTGGGCCGGTTTAAGAGGAAAGGCGTGAGGAATATTTCCCTCACAAGGAGTCAAGACCCGGACTTGTATCCGGTTTATATTAGAAGGTAGACTAGTCCTAATCCTAATAGGACTCCACATGTAACCCGCCCCTCTAACTTATATAAGGAGGGGCAGGGCTCCCCAAAGAGGGACAAGACAGAAAAACAATCTCTAGGGCTAGACACAAAGAGCTAGCTTACCGGCGACTCCCTCATGATCATAATGAGACCTAGCCACAAACAGCATGTAGGGCTATTACCGGATGATGTTTCCCGAGGCCCGAAGCAATCTAAATCCTTGTCTTATGTTGCGTCTCTCGATTCCTCCCAACCCCTCTCAAGCTACCGCATAGATGTGTTGGCCAAGCAACTAAGTCCTGACACTAAGGACATCTGCCATGACAAAACCACGACACTACTTCTACATCTACCATCAGGATTAGTTTTAGACCTGAATAATAATTATTTGGTGCCAGCGTTGAGCATGAACATTATATCTGGATCTAGTTTGATGCGACATGGTTATTCATTTAAAGCAGAGAATAATGGTTGTTCTATTTATATGAGTCATATCTTTTATTGTCATGCACCCTTGATGAGTGGTCTATTTTTATTGAATCTCGATAGTGATGATACACATATTAATAAAATTGAAGCCAAAAGCTGCAAAGTTAATAATGATAGTGCAACCTATTTGTGGCACTATCGTTTGGGTCATATCGGTGTAAAGTTCATGAAGAAACACCATGTTGATGGACTTTTGGAATCACTTGATTATGAATCACTTGGTGCTTGTGAACCATGCCTTATGGGCAAGATGACTAAAACTCCATTCTCCAGAACAATGGAACGAGCTACTGACTTGTTGGAAATAATACATACCGATGTATGCGGTCCAATGAGTATTGAAGCTCGTGGCGGGTATCGTTATTTTCTTACCTTCACAGATGATTTGAGCAGATATGGTTGTATCTACTTAATTAAGCATAAGTCTGAAAAATTTGAAAAGTTCAAAGAATTTTAGAGTGAAGTGGAAAATCATCATAACAAGAAAATAAAGTTTCTATGATCTGATCGTGGAGGAGAATATTTGAGTTACGAGTTTAGTCTTCATTTGAAACACCATGGGATAGTTTCACAGTTAACGCCACCTGGAACACCACAGCGAAATGGTGTGTCCGAACATCATAATCGTACTTTAGTGGATATGGTGCAATCTATGATGTCTCTTACTGATTTACTGCTATCATTTTGGGGTTATGCTTTAGACGGCTGCATTCACTTTAAATAGGGCACCATCAAAACCCGTTGAGACGACGACTTATGAACTGTGGTTTGGCAAGAAACCAAAGTTGTTGTTTCTTAAAGTTTGGGGTTGCGATGCTTATGTGAAAAAGCTTCAACCTGATAAGCTCGAACCCAACTCGGAGAAGTGCGTCTTCATAGGATACCCAAAGGAAACTATTGGGTACACCTTCTATCACAGATCCGAAGGCAAAATCTTTGTTGCTAAAAATGGATCCTTTCTAGAGAAGGAGTTTCTCTCGAAAGAAGTGAACGGGAGGAAAGTATAACTTGATGAGGTAATTGTACCTTATCCCTTATTGGAAAGTAGCTCATCACAGAAATTAGTTCCAGTGATTCCTACACCAATTAGTGAGGAAGTTAATGATGATGATCATGAAACTTCAGATCAAGTTACTACCGAACCTCGTAGGTCTTCTAGAGTAAGATCCGCACCAGAGTGGTACGGTAATCCTATTCTATAAGTCATGTTACTAGACCATGATGAACCTATGAACTATGAGGAAGCGATGATGAGCCCAGATTCGGCGAAATGGCTTGAGGCCATGAAATCTGAGATGGGGTCCATGTATGAGAACAAAGTGTGGACTTTGATGGACTTGTCGGATGATCAGCAAGCCATAGAAAAGAAATGGATCTTTAAGAAGAAGACCGACGCAGACGGTAATGTTACTGTTTACAAAGCTCGACTTGTCTCTAAAGGTTTTTGACAAGTTCAAGGAGTTGACTATGATGAGACTTTCTCACCCGTAGTGATGCTTAAGTCTGTCCGAATCATGTTAGCAATTGCTGCATTTTATGGTTATGAAATTTGGCAGGTGGATGTCAAATCTGCATTCCTGAATGGATTTCTGGAAGAAGAGTTGTATATGATGCAACCCAGAAGGTTTTGTCGATCCAAAGGGTGCTAACAAAGTGTGCAAGCTCCAGCGATCCATTTATGGACTGGTGCAAGCCTCTCGGAGTTGGAATAAACGCTTTGATAGTGTGATCAAAGCATATGGTTTTATATAGACTTTTGGAGAAGCCTGTATTTACAAGAAAGTGAGTGGGAGCTCTGTAGCATTTCTGATATCATATGTGGATGACATATTGTTGATTGGAAATGATATAGAATTTCTAGATAGCATAAAGGGATACCTGAATAAGAGTTTTTCTATGAAAGACCTCAGAGAAGCTGCTTACATATTGGGCATCAAGATCTATAGAGATAGATCAAGAAGCTTAATTGGACTTTCACAAAGCACATACCTTGATAAAGTTTTGAAGAAGTTCAAAATGGATCAGTCAAAGAAAGGGTTCTTGCCTGTGTTACAAGGTGTGAAGTTGAGTCAGATTCAATGCCCGACCACTGCAGAAGATAGAGAGAAACTGAAGGTCATTCCCTATGCTTCAGCCATAGGTTCTATCATGCATGCAATGATGTTTACCAGACCTGATGTGTGCCTTTCTATAAGCATAGTAGGGAGGTACCAAAGTAATCCCGGAGTGGAGCACTGGACAGCGGTCGAGAACATCCTGAAATAATTAAAAAGGACTATGGATATGTTTCTCGTTTATGGAGGTGAAAAAGAGCTCGTCGTAAATGGTTACGTCGATGCAGGCTTTGACACTGATCCGGATGACTCTAAGTCGCAAACCGGATACGTATTTTTATTGAATGGAGGAGTTGTCAGTTGGTGCAGTTCCAAGCAAAGCGTCATGGTGGGATCTACGTGTGAAGTGGAATACATTGCTGCTTCGGAAGCAGCAAATGAAGGAGTTTGGATGAAGGAGTTCATATCCGATCTAGGTGTCATACCTAGTGCATTGGGTCCAATGAAATCATTTGTGACAATACTGGTGCAATTGCCTTGGCAAAGGAATCCAGATCTCCCAAGAGAACCAAACACATCAAGAGACACTTCAATTCCATTCGTCATCAAGTGTCGGAGGGGGACATAGAGATTTTCAAGATACACACGGATCTGAATGTTGCAGACCGATTGACTAAGCCTCTTCCACGAGCAAAACATGATCAACACCAAAGCTCCATGGGTGTTAGAATCATTACTATGTAATCTAGATTATTGACACTAGTGCAAGTGGGAGACTCAAGGAAATATGCCCTAGAGGCAATAATAAAGTTATTATTTATTTCCTTATTTCATGATAAATGTTTATTATTCATGCTAGAATTGTATTAACTGGAAACTTAGTACATGTATGAATACATAGACAAAACATATAGTCCCTAGTATGCCTCTACTTGACTAGCTCGTTAATCAGAGATGGTTATGTTTCCTAACCATAGACATGTGTTGTCATTTGATGAACGGGATCACATCATTAGGAGAATGATGTGATGGACATGACCCATCCATGAGCTTAGCATTATGATCGTTACAGTTTCATTGCTACTGCTTTCTTCATGACTTATACAAGTTCCTCGGACTATGAGATTATGCAACTCCCGAATACTGAAGGAACACTTTGTGTGCTACCAAACATCACAACGTAAATGGGTGATTATAAAGGTGCTCTACAGGTGTCTCCGAAGGTGTTTGTTGGGTTGGCATAGATCAAGATTAGGATTTTGTCACTCCATGTTTCAGAGAGGTATCTCTGGGCCCTCTCGGTAATACTCATCACTATAAGCCCTGCAAGCATTGTGACTAATGAGTTAGTTGCAGGATGAAGTATTATGGAATGAGTAAAGAGACTTTCTGGTAACGAGATTGAACTAAGTATGGTGATAACGATGATCGAATCTCGGGCAAGTAACATACCGATGACAAAGGGAACAACATATGTTGTTATGCGGTTTGACCGATAAAGATCTTCGTAGAATATGTACGAACCAATATGAGCATCTAGGTTCCGCTATTGGTTATTGACCGAGACGTGTCTCAGTCATGTCTACATAGTTCTCGAACCCATAGGGTCCGCACGCTTAATGTTCGATGACGATTTGTATTATGAGTTTATGTGATTTGATGTACCAAAGGTTGTTCGGAGTCCCGATGTGATCACGGACATGACGGGAGTCTCGAAATGGTCGAGATAAAAGATTGATATATTGGACGGCTATATTCGGACACCAGACGTGTTCCGGAAAAGTTTCGGATAAAACCGGAGTACCAGGGGTTACCGGAACCCCCCGGGAAGCTATTGGGCCTCACGGGCCTTAGTGGAGAAGAGAGAGGGCCGGCCAGGAGGTGGCACGCGCCCCCTTTCCCTAGTCCGAATTTGACAAGGGGAGGGGGCGGCGCCCCCCTCCTTCCTTCTCTCCTCCTCCTCCTTCCCCCCTTCTCCTTGTGGGAATAGGAAAGGAGGGGGGCGATTCCTACTTGGAGTAGGACTCCCCCCCCCCTTGAGCGCTCCACCCTTGGCCGGCCTCCTCCTCCCTCCCTCCTTTATATACAGAGGAGGGGGCACCCCACAGACACACAAGTTGATCTTTTAGCCGTGTGCGGTGCCCCCCTCGACAGTTTTCCACCTAGGTCATATCATTGTAGTGCTTAGGCGAAGCCCTGCGCGGTAACTTCATCATCACTGTCACCACGCCGTCATGCTAACGGAACTCTCCCTCAGCCTTAGCTGGATCTATAGTTCGAGGGACGTCACCCAGCTGAACGTGTGCAGATCGCGGAGGTGTCGTGCGTTTGGTACTTGATCAGTTGGATCGCGAAGACGTTCGATTACAGCAACCGTGTTACTTAACACTTACGCTTTTGGTCTATGAGGGTACGTGGACACACTCTCCCCTCTCGTTGCTATGCATCACCTAGATAGATCTTGCGTGATCGTAGGAATTTTTTTGAAATTACTATGTGCCCCAACACTCCCATCATAGACATCTCAAACTTCTTGGTCATTAGCGGTAAACTCATCATTGAAAGATTTGTTAGGAGAACCAAAAATAATATCATCAATATATAGTTGGCATATGAACAAATATCCTTTGACCCTCTTAGTAAAAAGAGTGGGATTATTTTCCCAATTTCAAACCCACGATCTTGTAACAGCTCGGTAAGGTGCTCATACCACGCACGTGGGGCTTGCTTAAGGCCATAGAGCGCCTTTTTTGAGTTTGTATACATGAGTGGGGAACTTGGGATCCTCGAATCCCGGAGGTTGTTTGACATACACCAACTCATTCAAAGGACCATTAAGAAATCACTCTTCACATCCATTTGTTGCAATTTAAAATCATGATGAGATGCATATGCAAGCAACATGTGAATAGATTCAAGACGTGCAACGAGGGCAAAGGTTTCACCGTAGTCGATGCCCTCGACTTGGGAGTAGCCTTGTGCCACCAATATTGCCTTGTTTCGAACGACCACACCGTTCGCATCTTGCTTGTTCTTGAAGATCCATTTGGTCCCAATGACATTGTGATTCTTCGTTGGCCTTGGAACTAATTCCCAAACTTGATTGCGCTCGAAGTTGTTGAGTTCATCGTGCATAGCTTCAAGCCAATCCACATCATCAAGCGCCTCATGTACCTTTTGGGGTTCAACACACAAAACAAATGTGTGATGCTCATAAAAGTTTGACAATTGTTTACGAGTAGTTACCACTTTTCTCAAGCTTCCAAGGACATTCTCCATGACATGTTGTTGGTGCTTGAGCTTGGAAGCCACCTTAGCGGCCCGACGCTCCAAAAGTTCCTCGATGGGCATTTGAGAATCATCTTGCACATCTTGAGCACTGTCTTGAGTTTGCTCTTGACATTGAGCTTGCTCTTGATCTTGAGAACCGTCTTGAGTTTGCTCTTGATTTTGAGCTTGTTCTTGATCTTGAGTGCACTCAGAGGCATGAACTTGATCTTGGGCATCATTTGGTGCATCACCATCATCATGGAGGATCTTGCCCTTGATCTTGTTCATTGGGTTGAGGGCCTTCATTTTGTTCTTCGGAAGGATGTGGGTCTAGCGTAGGTGATTGCTCCACTTGAGTAGAGCATTGTCCTTCTCCTTCGGCCACAAGGGGCTCCTCAATGAGGAGTATTTGACCAATCCCCATTCTTCTTATGGCTTGGGGAGGAATTTCATCACCTACATCACAAAGACCACTTTGCTCCACTTGGGAGCCGTTATTTTCATCAAACTCCATGTTACACATCTCCTCAATGAGTCCGGTGGACTTGTTGAGAACACGGTAAGCATGAGAGTTTGTAGCATAACCAACAAATATGCCCTCTTGAGCTCTAGGTTCAAATTTAGACAAACATACACTTTCTTGAGAATGAAACACTTACAACCAAACACCCGGAAGTACTTGAGGTTGGCCTTGCTATTGGTAAGTATCTCATAAGGAGTCTTGTTCAAGCCTTTGCGGAGGTAGAGCCTATTGGAAGCATGACATGCGGTGTTGATGGCTTCGGCCCAAAAGTTGTACGGAGATTTGAATTCCACCATCATGGTCCTTGCCGCATCCATCAACGTCCAGTTCTTCCTCTTCGCCACACCATTTTGTTGAGGGGTATAGGGTGCGGTATATTGATGCTTGATCCCCTCGTCACTAAGAAACTCATCCAAGGTGTAGTTCTTGAAGTTGGTGCCGTTGTCACTTCTAATCATCAAGATCTTTGCATCATGTTGATGTTGTGCTTCATTTGCAAAGTTGATGATGGCTTGTTGAGTCTCACTCTTCCTCTTGAAGAAATAAACCCATGTATATCTTGAGTAGTCATCCACAATCACGAAGCAATACTTTCTTCCACCAAGATTATCAAAGGATGGTGGACCAAAGAGATCCATGTGAAGGAGTTCCAAGGGCCTCTTTGAGTAGATGATAGTCGATGGTCGGTGAGCCATTTCATGAAGCTTTCCTTTGATACAAGCACTGCAAGCACGGTCTTTGGCAAAACTCACATTTGTTAGTCCATGCATGTGCTCCTCTTTAAGGAGACTTTGCAAAGATCTCATATTTACGTGGGCTAGACGATGATGCCAAAGCCAACCCACATCAACTTTAGCCATTAGGCAAGTCACGGTCTTAGTGGGTCGCTCTAAAAAGTTCACCACATAGAGACCGTTCTCGACATGCCCAACAAAGGATACTTTAAGAGTCTTGCTCCACAAAAGGGCCACGGTATCAAGATCAAATAATGTTGCAAAGCCCATAAGTTAAAGTTGAACGGAAAGTAAATTGTATGCAAGGGACTCAACCAACATGACCTCCTCAATAGTTAAATCTTGAGAGGTGACCACCTTGCCAAGCCCCAATACCTTAGAAGTTGAAGCATCACCAAATTGGACATGGGTGGGCATAGATGGAATTGGATGCACATCCACCACCAAGTCCTTTCTCCCGGTCATATGATTTGTTGCTCCATTATCGAGAAACTATGAAACCCCACCGGAAGCAAACTCCTGCAAGAGTTCAATGCTTGGATTTAGGTACCCATTTTTGAATGGTTCCTTTGATGTTAGTAACAAGGGTCTTAGGAACCCAAATAGACCGTTCAATGTACTCATAGGAAGAACCAACAAATTTAGCATAAACATGCCCATCACTAGCACGAACATAAGAGGGGTTAAAGTCACTGGCTTCGTTGCTAGGGGCAATTTTGCCCTTCTTGGCATTACCACCCACTTCCTTGCTCTTCTTCTTCTCATGAGAACCCTCACACGCCTTGACAAAGGTGTCCTTGAGAGGGAGAGATTGCTTGGACTTGTTCTTCTTCTTCTTCTTTGACTTGGGTACAAACCCAAGTCCTTTCTTTCCTACAATTTGCTTTTGATTGCTCAAAAGGTCATTAAGGTTCTTCTCGCCTTGTATGCAAGTCACAAGGCCCTTCTCAAGTTGCTCTTTCAACTTAGCATTTTCCTCCACGAGATGCACATGCTCGCAACAAGGGTTAGTACCATGGGCATTATCAATTAGAACAAAAGGAGGACAAGTGGAAATCTCCTTGGTTAGCTTCACTTGGAGTTGATCATGAGACTCTTTGAGAGAAGAATGAGCACCCTTCAAGACCTTGTGAGCCTTGTCAAGTGTATCAAATTCTTCCTTGAGTCATGGCCAACCCCAAGTGCAGCTTTCTCGGATTTAAGCACATGAATAAGAACAATAGCATGATCAATATCTTTTTGCAATTTAGCATGATCAACATTATGTGCCTCCTCAAGAGTTAAACAAAGATCTCGTTCTTCCTCTAGAGCAATGGAAAGATCCGCAATCTCATTGGCATAGTCATGGCTATGCCCCTCCAACTTGGAGATAGTATCCTCACCAAGTTGTTCCAAGAGAGCAACAAAGTGCTTCTTGGACTCACCTTGAGCTTGCTCACAAACTTGGTGAACTCATTCTCATCAACTTTCTCCACCTCACTATCATCTACATAATCCAACAATGAAGGAGTAGTAATGATGGTGGTTTTGATGTTAGGAGTTACCTTGTTGATACCTTTTGCCATGAGACACTTGGCAATGGTGTTTTCGTTGGGGGCGCCGAAGAGAGACACCTTGGAGTGAGAAGATGTAGCAATGGCAATGGTTGTCATTTCCATTCCTTCTCCACTTGTATCTTCCTCATCATCATCGGAGGGGTACTCTTCATGTGCCACCAAGCCCTTTGGAGGAGTCTTCTTGGTGAAGTTGTTCTTGCTAGGGAAGGACTTGGCTTTATCTTTGCGAATGAGCTTGCCACCATTGTCTTCCCTCTTCTCGTAGGGGCAATCCACCACCAAGTGACTCACATTGCCACAATTGTAGCAAGTTCTTACACGTTGCTTGTTTTTTGACCCACTTGAGTTGTTCTTGGTGAAGTTGGGCCTTGTGTTCCTCTTGTTGATCCAAAATTGCCTTGACGCAAGAGCCATGTGCTCATGGTAGGCATATTTGGTGTCTTCGGGGCCACACTCCTCTTCTTCTTCCTCTTCTTCTTCCGGAATGGCCTTGTCCTTCAAAGCAAGGGTGGGAGCAAGAGCATTGTCGGTGGTATTGTTCATGATGTTCATGGCAATGAACTCATCCAACACTTCACTTGAGGTTAAGGTGTGAAAGTTTGGCCTTTGTCGAATCACGAAAGACATGGCCTTGTTGAATGGCATGATGGCCTTGAGGAACTTGCACTTGATCCAAGTGTCATCTGTATCCTTGCTTCCATGGTCTTGGAGAGCAACCGCAAAAGTATTCACCCTCCGGTAAAGATCATGTGGATCCTCATCTTCAAGCATCACAAATTGATCGGCCTCATCAAGGACCACTTCAAAGTTGTACCATTGGATGCTTGAGCTCCCGTTGTACATAGAAACAATGTGCTCCCAACAATCCTTTGCACGAGTTAAAGGTTGTAGGTGCACTAGGTCTTCGAGAGGGACCGCTTCTTGAAGGATGAACAATGCAGAGTGATTGTATTGATTGTCCACTTCTTCTCTTGGGGTGAAGGTGTTTGGATCATGCGGGTAGAAGCCTTACTCAATGTGTCTCCAAAGGTTAGTTGAGCAATGATTCAAATGAGACTTAATGCGAAAGACCCAACTAGCAAAATCACCCTTAAAAAGCTTGGGAGGAGGACCATTGGATATTAATGCGAGCTGTGGGACCGGTCCTCCATAAACCGTGGGAGGGGGAACCGAGGCAAAGGTTCCCGTCCCATTCTTGTCATGTGGGGAAGGAACATGAGTAACTTTAGCCGCTTCCTTGGCGGAATTGCCCTCCGACTCTGATGCCGTGGGATTAACCACAAGCAAAGGATCGGGAGTGGATTTCATCCCCTCAAGTAATTCTTTAAGCATGGACTTGACTTCGGTCGTCATAGACGTCTTAAGTGAAGCCATAGCTTCATATGGATTCATTTTAGTCGTCTCGAGTGATCGAAGTCAACTCCACGGCCTCGGGCACATCCTCCTGGGTGTCAACCATACTCTTCGGGTGGTGAAACCCTTAATAAAGAGACATGGCTCCGATACCAATTGAATGGATCGATATGGTTGACTAGAGGGGGGTGAATAGCCAACTATCAATTTTTAGCTTTTCTTAACAAATTAGGTTTAGCAACAAATAGGTTGTCTAGATGTGCAACTAGGTGAGTAACCTATATGATCCAAACAACAACAATAATAATTGCAAGCAAGAGATACAACACAACAATAGCTTGCCCAAAGTAAAGGGAAGAAATAACCACAAGTGGTGCCGGTGGAGACGAGGATGTGTTACCGAATTTCCTTCCCTTTGGGGGAAGTACGTCTCCGTTGGAGCGGTGTGGAGGCACAATGCTCCCTAAGAATCCACTAGGGCCACTGTATTCTCCTCACGCCCTCACACAATGCGAGATGTCGTGGTTCCACTAGTGGTGCCCTTGAAGGCAGCGACCAAACCTTTACAAACAAGGTTGGGGCTATCTCCGCAACTTGATTGGAGGCTCCCAACGATACCACAGAGCTTCACCATAATGGAATGTGGCTCTGAGGTGACATCAACCGTCTAGGGTGCTCAAACACCCAAGAGTAACAAGATCCGCAAGGGATTAGTGGGGGAATCAAATTTCTCTTGGTGGAAGTGTAGATCTGGGCCTTCTCAACCAATCCCTAGAATCAACAAGTTTGATTGGCTAGGGAGAGAGATCGGGCGAAAATGAGTTTTGGAGCAACAATGGAGCTTGGGGGAAAAGAGTTGAGTCTTCTTGGGGAAGAAGACCCCCCTTTATAGTGGGGGAACCAATCCAACCATTATCCCCTCCTCAGCCCGCACAGAGCAGTACTACCGCTCAGGGGAGCGGTACTACCGCGAGCCCCAGCAGTACTACCGTAGAGACAGAGAGCAGAGGCCTCGAAGGGGGAAGGGGCACTGGAGCTCTAGCCTGGGCGGCACTAGCAGCGGTGGTAGGTCCGGTACTATCGTTCATGAGCAGTACTACCGCCCCTACTACCGTTGCTACTGCCGCAGAACCCGGCATGAGATATGCGGGTCTCGAGTCAAGGTGGTACCAGCGCGGAGCCAGAGCTGCACTACTGCTGATGGCCACGAGTGGTACTACCGCTGTGGAACAGTGGTGCTACCGCTTGAGGCTGTCAGCGGTAATGCCGCTGGCACCACCCAAGTGTCACTTCCACGATATCGAAAAACTCCAAGGAAGAGGAAAGGAGCTGGGGGTACGAGACAGAAGTGTACGTGTTGATTCCTATCCTTTGCGATGCGGACCCCCTCTTGATAGTATGGTATCTCCTACGACTCAAGTCCACCAAAACCGAAACGAAAGAGACTACACTGCCTTCACTTTGAGCTCCGAGGGAAAGAATCGTCTTGTGCCAATGAATGAATATCTGAAATGCTCAATGCACACGATTAGTCCACAAATGTATTGTCATCGATCACCAAAACCACTTAAAGAGAGACACGCCCTAACACAAACGCTACTCCGTGACTTGGTATTTACAAAGGTTGGTTTCGGGCTTGTCCAGACCCATGCTATGAGACATGGTCGAACAATATGGGATTTGCCCCTCCAATCAGGAGAGATATACTCTGGGCCCTTCATGTGATCCGACCAAGATAAGCATGTCCATGCGACAAGGATTATGAGATAATTTGGTTTGTGGTTGGCATCACTTGAATAAGAAAGAGGTCGGGCTAGCACAAGGATGACAGACTCGCGTTGAGTCCGACAACATATATCGGGTGGCAAAGGGAACAGAAGTGTAACATGTTGTACAGGTTCGCCAACCGGCTTCATTGTCTACTTGGTGGTCGGCATGCCTTGCTAGAGACCGCTTCCAGCCGAGCAGGTCAGAGGTGATCCAACCTGCGACCAAGCCGACTTGAACCTAAGGGGTCGCGCGCTTAAGGGAAGGAACCTGTGAGGCCCGATCCGACTCTCATGAGTCAGATGTGATCCTACTCGAACTCGGATCCCAGCCGAACATACTTTGGGCTTTAAGGTCCATGCAAGGCCCAAGTGTTAAGCCCGCGACGATGCCTATATATAGTGGGGGTGCAGTACACTCAGTCGGCTGATCGCTTTGGCACCATCACTAGGGCTTTGCATGTGTTGCAAGTAGCCACCTCCACTCGCCGCCGACTGTGTGATCAAACCTAGCAGTCCGCCGCACAATGTTCCTCCTGCATGCGCGGATATCGTTAGAGGCGGTGCACTTGCGCCGCTCTGGCTAACCAGTACATGGGATCCGACAACAGGCCGTTCGAGGGAGATCAAACGAGGAGGAGACGAACCCCGCGAACGCACTGCCCCAACTCTACTTTCGTTGCACAACACTATGCATCTAGTGGTAACGATCCGTGATCCATCTCCCGTAGCATGTTACTGGTTGATCTGCACATAGGAAGATTTTAATTTGCAGTCGACGCACCCTAGCATAGAACCAACTGTGGTATCAGAGCCTCTGTTATAGAATTTGGATTCAGATCGTATGCATATTAGATATGTTAAGGCAGCAGATGAGGTCTATTATCGTTTATGAGATTGGCTATGTGCACGATTGATGAGATCAACTGCACATGGAGATCGATGTGGCTATGTTTTCTGATGATCAAAATTGATGAGGTCGTGACACAACCTATACCTATCGGTCGATATCCGCCATCAGGGTTAACAGTGAAACATAAATCCGAATCGGATTCGCGATGATCGATAAGATCGGTCAGATCGGAAAATTCGGCGTGATCGGACCACCGTGTGCGTAGCGCCTTGTATTTCGTACACGATCACTCAAACTGGTAGAATGTGATTCTGTGCATAACTTTGTTTTGCAGGCTTGATGTGAATAGTATAACTCATGTGTATGTGATGCATGTGTGTAAATTATACGTGGCCTGCGCGCGCCATGATTTGTCAGCCAGCAGAAACCAAAGTGTTGTCATTATAATGTATAACGACCCGCGTGTTGGCTTGTGATTCTCTGTGAAATTCATCCCTAAGTAACCGAGGGTTCCATCAACCGTAGCCAACAAACTGGCATCAATTGGCTACCAACTGGGATTCCTCTACTTCCAAGGAGGGAGTCAGAACCTCACCTTACATGTAGAGAACATCATAACAATATAAGAAATTTGTAATTTCCGAATGTTCTGTTTATGTCATCAGATCCGAACAACCTGGATCTCGTCCATTCCGGATCGGACGTACCTAGCGCGTCGCGCGATAACTTCCAACGCGAACCACGCGGTCGCGGTACGATCCGCCTCTTGCGCGCACCCAACCGCTCACGCGTGAAAACATTTCGCAGGAAAAAAGGTGCACCTGATGGGAGTCGAGCCCCTGACCTGCTGGTTAAGATCGTATTAAGCTACCACCTAGGCTACGATTTTTATTGTACATTTTGAATCAGGTTAGTCGACCTTTATACTTTACATCACCGCAAGAAAAAACAATGATGCTTTTAGCGAGGGGCACATATATATGACCAAGTTTCTTTTCGAAGAATTGATGCATAGAATTCGAACTTCGGTCGTTGTCTCATGTAAACATATTATCATACTATTAGTCCAATAATTTCTATGTAAGTAGCATGATATATATGCTTCCGGATTTGATAACTTAGGTACAAACACTACGATAACTTTGACCAGGGGAAATTTTTTGTTGAAAACATATCTCGGCTACTTCTGTATAAATACCAGGGTAATATATGCATCACAGACCTGATAAGGTACAAATCACTGCGATAACTTTGATCTAGAAAAAAAAGTTATGGAAAACATACCCCCGATGACATCTATGCAAATAACATGGTAATATACGCCTAACAGAGCTGATAGCTTACTTAGCCTAGGGATGGTAACTTTTTACCTAGAACAAAGTCATCGAAATATACGTCCATGCATCAACGGCGGCATGGGCGATGACGGCGCCAAGATTCGCCGCCCTAGGCTGCTCCAACGAGCCTCACCACCGCCTACAAGCAGCACCAGCAGCAATGCCGGTCGATCTCCCCACTGCCCATGCTCCTCCCCTCCACTTCCTTCTCATTTCTCCTTCCCTTCTCTTCCCTCGCCCACCCCTTCTCTGACCCAGGTACATGGCTGCCGCCCGATCTACAGCACCGTCTCCGGCCTCCCCTACCGCATTCGGCTATTCCCCGACGCCCTGCACCACCGCGCCGTCAAATTCACGCTACCTGGCCTCCCCAAGTCCCGAAGCGCCGTCGTCGCATCTATTGCATCGCGTTGCCGCCTCCTGCGGGTACGAGCGCCCAGACGCTTCGCCAACAACGCTCACTAAGCCTAGTGACATCTCCTCCAAGCAGGCCCAGCAGCCGCTACTGCAACCCTCCACCGCCGGCATGAGGGGCTAGCAAACAGGCCTCACCAAGTGCTCGGTGCTGGACTTCAACGGTAACTTCACCAAGAATTTTTTTGAGAACATATCACCAATAACTTTTTGTGTAACTAGCATGATAACTTAAGCACAACGGAGCTGATAACCTATGTACAAACACCACGGTAACTTTTGATCCGAGGGTTGTTGAAAACATACCCCCAATAACTTACCTAGCCCAGACATGGTAACTTTTTGACTTGAGAAGTTGTTGAAAAACACCTCTCCCGATAAACATGTGTACTAGCATGGTAACATATGCACAACGGAGCTGATAACCTATGTACAAACACCACGGTAACTTTTGATCCGGGGGTTGTTGAAAACATACCCCCGGTAACTTACCTAGCCCAGACATGGTAACTTTTTGGCTTGAGAAGAAGTTGTTGAAAAACACCTCTCCCGATAAACATGTGTACTAGCATGGTAACATATGCACAACGGAGCTGATAACTTACTTAGCACACACATGATAACTATTTTTTAACATGAGGGAAAAAGTTGTTGAAAAACAGCTTCGATAAACATGTGTACTAACATGGTAATATACGCACAACAAAGCCGATAACTTACTTAGTACAGACATGGTAACTATCTTTTGACCTCGGGGAGAAAGTTATTGAAACACCCCCCCCCCCTCCTGGTAAACATGTGTACTAGCATGATAATATACGCACAACGGAGTTGATAACTTGCTTAGAACAAACATGATAACTATTTTTGACTCAAGAAAAAAGTTGTCGAAAAATACCCCGATAACTCATGTGTGCATGATATTTTATGCATCGGGGATCTGATAAGTTACGCACAAACACTATGGTAACGTTGACCTGATGGAGAAGGGTGTTGAAATATACATCTATAATTTATGTGTAAATAAAATGGTAGTTTTTGACCAACAAACCCGATAACTTACGTTCAAAAATCATGGTATCTTGAACATTAACAATTTTAACAACCTGATATTTTTAGCATGAGTAGCCTGGTAATTTTGGTCTGGATTACCTGATAAATCTAGCATGAGTAGTCTTACTTCAGTTAAATGTATACAAATTAAATGTCAATCGGTGAATATGCATAGATGGTTCGTTAGCCCAATTGGTTATCAGGGATAGCTTTGAAAAGGGTGGTCTTAGGTTCAAATCGTGCTTTCTACGCATTTTCTTTCAAAGGAGAAGAAAGTAGACAAGGAAAAAAAAACAGAAAGTAGACGAGGGAAAAAAACATGCGTTCGTGGTTTTAGCGATCACTACTAGGGATTAGCGATCGAGCGGAGACGAGAAAAAAAAACAGAAAACTTACGCTAGTGGCCTGGAAACAGAAAACGTGCGCTGGTGGTCTGGTGAGATTAGCGATCGAGTGGGAAGATCGTTCGGATCTGTCCCTACAAACAGAACGTTTGGACGTTATCACAATCCAACAATATATATCATGCACATCACATAAAACCCACAATTTTCTTGCATCGAGTTTGGCCTACGAAGACATGGAAAATGCCATCTCTATTTCCATTTGCCATTTGTTGTATCTGCTTGTGGACCATTAAGACTAGTCGTAATGGTAGTATCATAAGCGGTATCATGCATGCCAACTAGACCTTTTGGATGATGTGACACACAATTAAATAAAGAAAGAAAGGATGTGATATCATATCATGATACCGTATCATATTAAATGATATACTACTTTGTGTCATGCATGTCAATTAATAAGGCAGTCTAAGATACTAACTTATGATACTATGCATTACGAAAGTAGTATAATACACTAATAATCATACATTAGTATCATATGCATGATACTAATATATGATACTCCCCATTACAATAAGCGTAAAAGCCGTTGCCATGACCTCTACTGATGAGCCGCATCCGCTACCAATCACGCCCCAGGCAGCCATATTGCACTATAGCACTCTAGCTGCAATGCTTGCTACCGTCACCAAAGAAAACAAGGCTCACGGCCTCACGCTGCCACTGTCCGCTACCAAAGAGATGGAGGAGAGGGTGATCTGGTTTTTACTTTCAAGTGGAGTATTTACTAGTAATTGGGGCTATGAAACCTACCCAAGAATTGGGTTCCTTCTTTTGTTGAGGGATGTAAAGTTGCGACTCATATAGCTTTATCCAGAGTTTCCAAAGGTCATCGGGAAATTTGTTAGAAGTCCATGCTCGATTTAAAACCGTATGACATCAACCCCTTCAGAAATAATTGCAAATTGCAGTTCTTTTTCCACTTTGTGCGATCTTCCCCCTCGCCATCTGCCGACCCACTTAAGCTGGCGACCAACAGGATAATCTGACGACCTATTTAAAACACAAGAAGAAGCAGAGAGAACCTACTCCCTCCGTCTCAGTTTACAAGTCCTATGCGTATATCTAGGTTGCTAATTTAACCACCCTAATATAAACTATATAACACAAAAATTATATCTTTTGTAAATAGAACATCTGAAGTTTATGGTATATTTTTTGTAATATATAACTTGTATTAGATTGGTCAAATAGACGACCTAGGGATATGCGCATGCCCTGTAAACTGAGAGAGAGGTAGTAGTAACATGCCGGACCGAGAATCGGGGGTTGACTAATTCAAATCCCGAGCTATCCATTCCATTCTGCCTCCACGTCGCCGCAATCAAGCATGGCAGGAGATGGTTACCCTCGTATAATTCGCCGGGTGTTGACTTGAGGCCATGCCACATGCAGCACACGCCGTGCCACCAGAGCGAGCGCCAACGCTTGCTGTCCATGTCATGTCCGGCACGCCGACCGGGCACCGCAGGACGGCCGGAACTGACGAGCGAACCATGAAGCGGACTCACAACCGCCCGCGGAGGTGGACGCGAAGCGACACGCCATGCGTCCATGTACCCGGCCGGTACGTGCCCCGCCACTGCACAAACCGGCGTACGGGACACCACACCACCAGATGGTTGGCCGTGCCCGTGTGTGGGTGGAGGGTGGTCCATGGGCCATGGCTCCACCTCCATGCCCGGCCGCTGTTAGGCTCAGTTTGAACAGTCTCTCCGGAGTTCTCACGGGAGAAGCATACGTCTTTCCTTGGCAGTTGGTTGGTTGGCACCCCCGTAATCCTGCAGAAAACACTGCCGCGGTCCAGGTCCATGTACAGGTAGTAGATGATGGTCCACCCGTGCCGATGGGTCGACATATCAAACGGCCCTCGCCTCCGTGGTGGCTACGATCGAGCTCGCTTGCCTCGGCCGGTCCGGGCCCGTGTCAGCCGTCGCCGTCGTGGCAATTATGCCATGCCTCCAGATTTCAGCGAGGATGGGTCCATGGATGGAAGTACCCCGGCTCGCTCAACCACCTCCAACGCTGACATGCTGTTCCCTCTCCTTATTTATTCCCCGCACTTTCCGTATGTCACAAGTGATGAGCCTCAACCCGACTGAACCCAGCTAGCTGAGCCTGAGCTGATCGATCCAACGTTGGGAGGGGGAAGCTTCACGTGGTGCCCGCCCAGGTATCCTCTCCTCCCGCCAACCACCCGGGCGGGCGGCGTACTACTAGACAACGCCCCGCTAACCGCAGCTAGCTAGCACGGCGACCCATCCATAACCATACCATACCATACACCACACCAGCGCCGAATAGATTGGTACGTACGCCAATAATACACAGCCCAACAAGACACAGGAGGAAGATGGTCAAGTGAGTAGGAGGAGGAGGAGGAGGATACAATATTCTGCCCGGCCCTGCCCAACGTACGTCGTTGCATCGCGGAAAAAGGTTTAGGTTTGGTGCGTAGCTTCCCGGTTGACTTCACCGAGGGATCTTTTGTTTCTTTCCGTTCGGTGCCCGATCGTTCCACTCCAACTGATTCATCCGCCTACCAAAGCTAGCGAGCAGAGAGAGCTATCTGGGATCGGTCGCCAGTAGTGGATATATAGCTGGGCGTTTCTTTTCGGGTTTTGTCGTGGATGAGCGCTGCGTTGGCGACGGAGGGAGGAGGAGCATGGCGGCGGTGAGGAGGGTTGCAGGCTTGTCGCTCCTCGGGCGGGAGATCAAGACCGGCGATGATGGATTCGTCGGCGCGCCCGCGTCGGCCGTCACGACGCCTGAGCCGGGGCCTTCGGCCACGGCGGCCAGGATCACGCCGGCCGTGCTGTTCATCACGGTCGTGCTGGCCGTGGTGCTGCTCGTCTGCGGGCTGATGCACATCCTGCGCCGGCTCTTCCTCAAGAGCCACCGCGCCAATGCCCGGGCGGAGGCCGTGGAGCGGCAGCTGCAGCAGCTGTTCCACCTGCACGAGGACGGCGCCGGGCCCGGCCTCGACCAGGCCGCCATCGACGCGCTGCCGTCGTTCGCGTACGTCGAGCTCTCCGGCTCCGGCTCCGGCGCCAAGGGGCAGCGCCAGTTCGACTGCGCCGTCTGCCTCAGCGAGTTTAGCCCCGACGACCGCCTCCGCCTGCTCCCGCTCTGCGGCCACGCGTTCCACGTCGCCTGCATCGACACCTGGCTCCGCTCCAGCTCCACGTGCCCGCTCTGCCGCACCGTGCTCTCGGTTCGCGCGCCCTCCGCCGTCGCGGCGGCCGCGGACGCCTCCGGCGAGCCGGACATCGAGCAGCAGAAGCAGGAGCAGGAGGATGCGTCAGCGTCAAAGGAGGTCGTCGTTGCAAGCAGCGTCGTGCTTCCGGTCAGGCTCGGCCGGTTCAAGAACGTCCAGGGCAACAACAACACCGCCGTCGACGTCGAGGCGGGCACCAGCAGCCGCCTCGACGCGAGGAGGTGCTTCTCCATGGGCTCCTCCTACCAGTACGTGCTCGCTGAAGACAACCTGGTGGTGTCCGTGCACTGGCGTCCCGGCGACGGCAGCGCGGCCATGCGCCCCGGCGTGACCACGGCGATCAGTGACCAGCAGGGCAAGAAGGTCTGCGCCGCCAGCCGCGGCGACAGCTTCTCGGTGTCCAAGATCTGGCAGTGGCGCCACGGCGGCAGGCGGCTCCCGGGCCTCCGCGCCGGCTCGTCGTCCCCGACGGATCAGGACCTCCCGTGGGCGTCGCCGGCGAGCACACGCAGCACGAGGCAAGAAACCGACACCTGATAACGATGGTAGAATCTATACACAGATACACACACATGCATGTATTTCGTCCTGTGCCGTTTATTTGTTCATTAGTGCTACGAGTAGCTAGCAATAAGCATTTCATGTTAAGAGTTTTCATGCCTTTTTGATGAATCTTTTTGGGCAATGTTGAGTAGTTGACGTTTCCTCGGAAGTGGATGGCAAATGAACGCACTTTTGCTGACAGTTTTAGTTGCGACGCGAGATCAAACGGTGACAGTTTCCGTCTGTTTTTGCCTCAAATTTTTCTTCTTCTCAGAAGTTACCATGCATATAAGTAGAAAATGCCAGCAAAAACGTTCGTAAATACCACCCCTGCAGTGAACGTTCGTCAGCCATTGGGGTCCATCTTTTTTTCCTACTGCTCCGAAGCCATGTATACAAGTACAACATCATCATCATCATCATCAAAAACGCCGTTTGAAATCGCAGCATATGGCTACTCATATAGCTAGCCCATTGCTACATTTTGTACTGCTCCACTGGAATATTCTGGTGTTTATCATCTGCCTGGACACGTACAGCAGGGGCTAGCATAGCATGGCCATGGAGTCCGATTACTGTGGGTGGCCCTGTCCGAATCTGAGGTCCCATACGCAGCATAATGGCGCTGCCACGTACAGGTGTCTGCTGCCGGCGTCTCCTCACTCACCTGTGCTCTTGTAGTACCACCATTTAACTCAGGATCTGGGCCGTTTGATGGGCAGATTTGGGTGGCATTGTCCTTGGCTTCTGGCGGGATTAATTAGGGAGCTTAATGGCTGATGCGTGAGAGGTGTCCCAGCTAGCTAACCCATCTACCGCCATTCTTGTAGCCGCAGCAAGGGCAAGCCAGCAACCGCAGACTTAGCCGACTTTAATTATGCTGCTGAATTGGTTGCACAGTATAGTACAGTCTGCAGTGATCGATCGGCACTGGGATCATGGACCACGGCGGCTTGGAGCGTTGTTGGGCATGAGATGATCGGTATCCAAGTGGGGGCGGCCGCTGCGGCTGCTAGACTCATCCAGATGGGATATAATTTGGTCTCATTCACCTTTTATACCCATCGGATGTGATGCTATAAGATGCGTGTGTGCTGACGTGGGTTCTATCTGTTCTTATTTTCAAAGTGAATGAGACCAAATTATATCTCATCTAGATGAGTTCTAGGTACTCTACTTCCTTTATTGTTGGCCTTGATGGGCACGGTGATTCTGATTCTGATTCCTCTTCACTGTCAGTTATTACGAGGCCTTCTTGTTTGACTGGCTCGGTTAGATATGTGCCACTCTGATCCTAATCACAGTAGGAGTATCTTTGGTCGATTAGGTCAAGGAGACAATGACTGTGCAGCTGATACTTAATTTTGATGAAGATATCGAGGTCAACTGTGTTAACCCTTGGGGTAGGCAGAGTAGCGATAACAACGTGTGACCGTACGTGCATGGACTATACAATGCAGGCACCATGCCGCAAACACATGACAGGGTCAAGTGTTGATGATCTGATCTGAGTAGGCGGCCGTGTTACGAATATGGTTGCACATGCTCGTTCAGAAATTTGTAAGTTGGTTCAGAAAGGGATATGACTACGCTTTACACCTATATAATCTAATCTACTGTAGGTGAGATTGGATGATGAAAGCATGTAAGCACCAACAAAGTGCATAATGCAATTGTATTATTTGCTTTAAGCAACAAAATATTGTATTGTGGTACATGCCCTAGAGGCGAACGACAAACAAGCAACAAGAAACGCCTCGATGTGTTTACTGTAGGATATCACCATGTCTCAACTTTGGGTCCACGACCCTGCGGTACTTGTACTTGGTAAATATTATGGGAGCATCATAACCTATCTAGACTAGTCCACCAATCGTGTGGGGTTGTGGTTATTACCGAAAAAGGCTCTCGCCCCGCTTTATATATAAAGCACGATCACAGCAATTCAGTACAAACACACGCCATGACAACACACGCACACACCCAAGGCATGATATATAGGCGCTGAGCGCGGCAACACCACCCCTAGCACTACCACCGCGGAGAGATGAAGCCGCATATGACGAACCGTGGGCTTCAAGGCGACGCCTTCAGGAAGGATACGACACCAGAGCACCGCCACCGCCCAATCCGAGGATCAGACTTTCCCCCGGAGCCACACGACGGGCAATGAGAGCCGCGACGACGCCTTCAAGAAGGGAACGAGCTTCGCCGCCGTCGGTCC
This sequence comes from Triticum aestivum, assembly GCF_018294505.1. Classification (NCBI taxonomy): domain Eukaryota; kingdom Viridiplantae; phylum Streptophyta; class Magnoliopsida; order Poales; family Poaceae; genus Triticum; species Triticum aestivum. The sequence continues at coordinate 358,363,279 of NC_057807.1, forward strand.
GTCCGAAGATAGAACAGGTTTTCACCCCGGCCAAAACTCACCGCCGCCGAACGCCACACCCCGGCAACCATGCCGCCCACACGGCCATGGCCACCGGGCAGCACCAAGCCACGGCCTCCACCCGAGAGACCGCGCAACCACCACCAGGGCCGCCGCTCCGGCATCCAAGACCTTGACACCACCTCACCCGAGACCTGCCGCTATCCCAACCAAAGAGACGAGCGAAAAGATCCCACCTTTCGCACCACCGGCCGACCCCAGCGCCGAGACCCCATAGGCCGGCCACCTGACCTCCATCGGCCCGTCCTGCAGCACCGGGCGCAAGGCGACCTCGATCCCACGACACCGTGCGTGAGACGAGGTCAGTCCTGCTGCACCGTGCGCGAGACGAGCTTAGTCCTGCGGCACTGTGCACGAGACGAGCTCGAACCTGCGCATCGGACGCGACACGAGCGATGGACCGCAGCTGGGGGACGGTCAATCCTTCAACGAAGATAGCGGCCGGGAGCCGATGAGATCGATCGAAGGTCGAACCGAGCCGCCTACAAACGAGCCGACGCCGAAAAAACCAACCGCCGCCATAGCCGACCACGAGGATAGACCACGAGGACGTGAACCCACCATGCAAAAAAGTGTTTTCCTTTTTCTTTTGGGTGAAAAAGGGAGCTTTATATATCAAGTAATAGGATTACAATCTATAGCCAGTAGGCTAATGAGAGCATTTGGGGCAACCTGCAACCACAACTCGGTTCGATGCTCCGCTCTCGACAAAAAGGCTAGTCGATCTGCAACCATATTATGCACACGGTCAATACACATAATAATTTGCTCCCTGTCTCCTAACAACTCTGTAGAAGGACAAGATATGGGCTGTGCAATCTCGATGTATTGATCGGTGCACCAGGCACGTATATATAAGTACAAAGGTGGGCCACAACCTCAACTATACAAAGGAAACAAGAGGTGGGCCCTACACACAAATATACACATACACAATGTACTCAACACCCCCCGCAGTCGAAGCGGCGCCAGTGATGCAGAGACTGGAACGGAACTCCTTGAAGGTAGAAGTCGGCAATCCCTTCGTCATCACATCGGCAAACTGCTGAGCGGTCAGCACATGGAGAACCCGCATGCGTCCAAGAGCCACCTGCTTGCGCACAAAGTGAATGTCCAGCTCGATGTGTTTAGTCCGGCGATGATGAACGGGGTTGGCGGAGAGGTACACCGCAGAGACGTTGTCGCAGTAGACAACCGTAGCCTGGGAGACGTCGTGATGTAGCTCCTGAAGTAACTGTCGTAGCCAGGTGCACTCGGCGACAGCGTTGGCCACAACTCGGTACTCAGCCTCCGCGCTAGAGCGCGAAACCGTGGGTTGTCGCTTGGACGGCCACGAGACGAGTGAAGGACCGAGGTAGACGCAGTAGCCAGAGGTGGACCGACGAGTATCGGGGCAGCCAACCCAGTCTGCATCGGAGCAGGCCACCATCTCCAGAGAAGTGGACGCCGTAAGTGTCAACCCGAGGGACATCGTGCCGTGGATGTAGCGAAGGATCCGCTTCACGAGAGTCCAATGAGAGTCACGAGGGGCGTGCATGTGGAGACACACCTGCTGTACAACATACTGAAGATCCGGTCTGGTGAGAGTCAAATACTGTAGAGCGCCGACAATCCGACGCAGGCGAACCCTCAAGAGCAGAGACCTTGGCCTTCGTGTCCACAGGAGTAGCAACAGGATGACAGTTGAGCATGCCGGCACGCTCAAGAAGCTCATGTGCATACTTCTGCTGATGAAGAAAGAAACCGTCCGAACACCGAACGACCTCAATGCCAAGGAAATAATGTAGAGCACCTAGGTCCTTGATAGAAAACTCGTCACGCAGCCGGAGAGTAATCTGCTGAAGAACGGCCGCGGAGGAGGCTGTTAGGATGATGTCGTCGATGTAAAGCAGCAAGTATGCAGTCGTGTCACCGTGGCGATAGACGAACAGTGAGGCGTCCGAGCGAGTAACACTGAAGCCCAGTGTCTGAAGAAACCCGGCGATCCACTGGTACCAGGCTCGGAGTGCCTGCTTGAGCCCGTAAAGAGAGCGGGACAGCAGACACACATGGCCTGGAAGTGAGGCGTCGACGAAGCCGGTGGGTTGCTCACAATACACCTGCTCCTCAAGATGGCCGTGGAGAAAGGCGTTGGAGACATCTATCTGGTGAACAGGACAGCCGCGGGAGACGGTGAGCTGGAGGACGGTGCGGATCGTGCCCGGTTTGACAACCGGGGCAAACGTCTCAGTGAAGTCCACTCCAGCACGCTGGCGGAAACCGCGGACCACCCAGCGAGCCTTGTAGCGCTCGAGTGTACCGTCTGAGCGGGTCTTATGGCGAAAGACCCACTTGCCGTTGATGACGTTGGCACGAGGAGGCCGGGGAACCAGGGTCCAGCTGCGGTTCCGTTGAAGAGCATCGAACTCTTCCTGCATCGCCGCAAGCCTGTGAGGATCACGGAGGACGGCGCGAGCGGACGCAGGAATGGGCGACGGCTCCGTGGCGGAGGCGGCGAGGACGTACTCGTCGCTCGAGTACCGGAGGCTCGGACGATGAACGGCGGTGCGAGCGCGGGTGACTGGGCCGAGCGACGCCGCCGGAGCCACCGACGAGATGGCCGGCGTCGAGGCCGGCGAGGCGGCCAGCGTCGGGGCTGGCGTCGGAGCTGGCGAGGGGGCCGGCGTCAGGGCCGGCGAGGAGGCGGGCGTCGAGGCCGGGAAGGAGGCGGCTGAGGCTGCAGCACCTGATCCCGCGGCGCCCAAGTCGGGGGCGGCGGGTGAAGGCGGGGCGCTGGCTGCGCCGTTGGAGCCGGCCAAGGAAGCCGAGTGGGCGGGCGCCGGTGGAAGGGCGCGGGGACCGCCAAAGCCCGGAGGCGGTCCACGGGCCAGACGGGATCATCCACCAGACGAGGTCGTCGAAGGGCCGCCAGTGGTCGGCGGCGACGAGACGACAAGGGGTACCTGCTGCTGAAACGGAAACACCATCTCATCAAAGTAAACGTGTCAGGAGGTGAAAACACGATGGGAGACGGGATCATAGCAGCGGTAGCCCTTAGTGTTAGGTGGGTAGCCGAGAAAGATGCAGGCGAAGGAGCGGGGTGCAAGTTTATGAGGCGCAGTGGCGGCGATGCTAGGATAGCAAAGGCAGCTGAAGATGCGAAGCCCTTCATAAGAAGGAGGTGCACCGAAGAGAAGATGGTGAGGTGTAAAGTTCCTACGAGTACGACATGGGCGGATGTTGATGAGGAGAGAAGCGGTGGCTAGAGCGTCAGGGCAAAAGCGCGGAGGCACATTGGCATGAAAGAGAAGAGTCCTGACGCAGTCATTCAGAGTGCGAAGGATGCGCTCAGCACGACCATTCTGCTGCGAGGTGTACGGGCAAGTGAGATGAAAAATCGTGCCATGTTTGGCGAGAAGATTACGAACAGCGATGTTGTCAAACTCCTTCCCGTTGTCTGCCTGCAACGCAAGAATGGGTCGACCAAACTGCGTGAGAACATAAGTATAGAAAGCGGCGAGAGTGGATATGACATCCGACTTGCGGCACAACGGGAAGGTCCACACATAATGCGAAAAATCGTCAAGTATGACAAGATAATAAAGAAAGCCCGTATTACTTGCAACAAGAGATGTCCAAACATCACTATGAATTAACTCAAACGGGTACGATCCAACAAAGGAAGAAGGCCTAAACGGAAGACGAGCATGTTTGCCGAGGCGACATGCATGACACGAGTGATCCTCGTTCTTATTACACGTGAAAGAAAAACTCCAAAGTATGTGGCGAAGTGTGGCAGGATTAGGATGACCCAAGCGAGCGTGCCAAAGATCCACTCCGGTGGCGAGAGCGACAGGGGCGGCAGAAGTGGTGGAGGTGGCGGAGTGAACCGGGTAGAGCTTGTCGGGGCTGTCACATCGGTGGAGCACCATCCGCGTGCGAGCGTCCTTAACAGAAAAACCACATGCGTCAAATTCAACAGTAACCGGATTTTCACGTGTAAGAGAACGAACATAAACAAGATTTTTAATAAGTTCAGGAGAAACGAGAATATTAGACATGGATATAGGAGTGGAGTTAGACGGAAAATATGTATGTCCAATATGCATGATGGGAAGAGAAGAACCGTCACTGACGGTGATGCGGTTGGAGATGTGGACAGGATGGGCAGTGTGGAGGTTACCGGGGTACGCCGCCATGTGAGCGGTGGCGCCACTATCCATGTACCAATCGCCGCCGCCGGTGTAGCTGGATGGGGAAGGAGCGTTGTGGAGAGCCGCCAGAAGGGCCGGGTCCCACGGTGCCGGCGGGAGAGGCGGCGCAGCCGTCAGGGGCAGCAGCTGCGGCCCACCTGGCGGCGGCTGCTGACCGTAGGGCACCGCATAGGGCTGCGGCGCGGCGTAGTACGCCTGGTGTGATAGAGGCCGAGTGCCGAGAAGGCCCGGAGTAGGGGCCCGAGGAACCGGCATGGAGTAGGCGTGGACATCGCCGGTCCATGGGTTCTGGCCGGCGTACCACGGGGCCGGCTGAGGGGCCTGCTGTTGCGGGGAGGGGGGGAGGGGGTGCTCCTCCCTGAGCACCGCCACCGCCCACCTGCTTGCGGCCACTCCGGCGACCGCCACGACGACCCCCCCCCCCCCCCCGTTGGCCGCCGGCTGGGGCGGCCGGAAGGGGGCGGCTGGTGCGGGCGGGAAGGCGGGCGCCGCCGGCTGGGGCGGCGTCGGGCGGAGCGGTGGCGGGGCCGAACCCCCGTGGGTGCCTGCGACGAGGGCGGTGTGGGTCGCACGAGTCCACTCCACCCGCATCCGGCGCTCCTCCAGCTTGAGGTACGCGACCACCTTGGCGAAGGTGGGCTCCGGGATGAGGGTGAGGTTGAAGGCGGCGTTTCCGAAGTCCTCGTTGAGGCCGCCGGAGAGGGTGCTGATGAGGAGCTCGTCGCCGATCTTTTCCCCGAGATCACGGAGCTCATCGGCGAGCTTCTTGAGGCGCATGCAAAAATCATCGATGGATGAGTCAAGTTGCTGGCACCCGCAAAACTCACCATAGAGGAGGACCTTGCGCTGCAGCCGATTGTCAGTGAAGAGGTCGTTGAGCTTGGTCCAGACCGCATAGGCGTCATCCTCGTCGTTCACCACGGTGTGGAAGAGGTTGTTGGAGATGGTGAGGTAGAACCAGCGGATGATGGTGGCGTCGAGAATCATCCACTCCTCGTCGTTGATCATGAGCGCCGAGTCCATGGTGCCGTCCACGTGGCCGTGTAGGAGGTACTCACGGAACACAAGCGAAAAATACCGCTTCCAAGCGGAGTAGGAGGCGGTGGTGTGATCGAGCTTGACCGGAACGCCTCATGGATGTTGAGGTCGCGGACGAGGGTGACATCGGGACCGGCAAACGGGTTGGAAACGATGGACGAGGAGGAGCTCATGGCTGGGTCGGCGCGGGTGGAGGAGGACGGGGGCGGGTGCGGCGCGGGTGGGAGGAGGAGGGGTAGGCTGGCGGCGCGGTTGGAAGGGGAGGGGAGGGGTGCGGCACGGTGCGGGTAGAGGGGAAGGGGAGGTGTGCGGCGCGAGGGAGGGAGGCGGAAGCGGGGACCCACGGCGGCGGCGGCCTCGGAGGGAGGCGGCGGCGGCGGCGAGTGAGGCGGAGGGAGGGGCGGCGGTGACCAGCGGCGGCGGCGGCGGCGGCCGGAAGGAGGGCGGCGGCGGCTGGTGACGGCGGCGTGGAGGAGCGGCGGCAGCGGCGGCGCTAGGCGCGGCGGCGGCGGCTAGGGTTAGGATCGTGCTGCAATAGATACCATGTAGAAGGACAAGATATAGGCTGTGCAATCTCGATGTATTGATCGGTGCACCAGGCACGTATATATAAGTACAAAGGTGGGCCACAACCTCAACTATACAAAAAAAATAGGAGGTGGACCTACACACAAATATACACGTACACAATATACTCAACAAACTCCTTAATATCCTCTATCATATGGCCCAGGTATGATCCGTTACGTCCCGCTTCATTCAACACCTTCACAACTGCATCGCAATCAGTCTGAACAATGAACGGCAAAGAGGTATGCATCAATGCCGCTTTAACTCCTTCTCTAACCGCCACCAGTTCAGCTTCAAAAGCATCTATACAATGGGGAATATACCAGCATCAGATAGTACATGCCCCCCATTGTTATCCCTTGCTACCATGGCTGCTCCACCATCATTGTCGCATGTTCCATAGGATCCATCCGTGGAAACCGCTACCCAGCCGTAGGTGGTGGCGGCCATGCGGTTTGCTCCTTCACCCGATGGATGCGCGGTTTTCTGATCATGGCGCCCTCTTCTAGTGCAGGACCTTTTCCCTTCACCAAGTATCTCCCATCATTCAACTTAATCTGCTCCAAAGATGACACATAACTCAGCAGAAACTTACGTGTTGACTCAACAGGAGCCGAGACTTTATCATGCAGATTGTTGTTCCTTATCTACCAATTTATCCATATGATCATCAGGACCCTTGTCCGTTCTTCCTCCGTGAGAGTAACAAGCAGGTCGAACAACCACTCAACTCCAGTGTTCAAAATTTTCTCCTTCGCTGGGACCTTTCAAACCTCACCCATGGCATCCCACACAACCCTCGTCGCCAGACACACAACAACGACATGAAAACTGTCCTCGGTAGTGCACCCACATCGTTGGCACTGGTCAACAATCTCCAAGTGCCTATGCTTCTTAACATGGCGTGTATATAGACCTTCCCGTAACAATTTCCATGCACAATTTTCACCTTTTGCGGCACGCTGATTTTCCAAAACATTCGCCATACAGGTCGCTCCCCATCAGGCCTTGTGCTCGTCGCAAGACCACCTTGTTCTTGGATGTGATGTGAGACTGCTAGGTGGTATGCACTATGAACAGTAAAACGACCATTTTTTTCAGGATGCCATGCCGGAAAATCATCCATTAGTCTTGGTGACACCTTTATTTTCAGAATCTCATTAATGTCCGCCTCAATGAAGTGCTCATTCAGCCTCTCCTCATTCTAGGACCCATCCGGCAATAGGAACTGCTCCACCCTAGTGAGATTGCAAGTTCCTCTCTCGGTCAACGGACGCCGTGACCACCTCGCGGTATCCACGGATCCCGCCACACCCTTACATTTTTACCATTGCCAATCCTCCATATCATACCTTTCTTCAAAAGCTCTAGGCCATGTTCTATCCCCCTCCACACAGGAGACTCATTACCTGGGAATACGATGTCCAATAAGTTACCCCGTTGATAGTACTTTGCTTTCATCAATCTTGCACGTAGACTATCCGGTCTTTCTAGAAATCTCCAAGCTTGCCGCGCTAGAAGAGCTTGATTAAACATCCTCATGTCCTGAAAACCAAGACCCCTTGATTCTTTGAGCTTATCATTTTTTTCCATGCAATCCAGTGACTCTTATGCCTTCCATTCTCCACTCCCCACCAATAACTACGAATCATACAAGTAAGATCATCGCAAGTTGACACCGACAATTTAAAGACGCTCATTATATAAGTCGGATTTGCATGCGCCACAGATTTAGTCCATGTTTCTTTCGCTCCTAATGATGATTGTTTTCCTCCCCAGTCAACAAACTTCTTACTCAGTGTTGCCTCCAAGGATTGAAACTTTCCCTTATTCATGCACCCCTCTGGCACTGGAAGGCCCAGGTATGTATCCTCAAAGTGCTCACTTGTCACTCTAGAATCTCCTTCACATCCTGTCGGCGAGCCACAAGGCAAGACTCACCAAACATGATACTACACTTCCTTGATTGATAAGCTGGCTGGTGCCGCTTGCATAGTGTGAAATAATGTTGCCAACAATTCCCGCTTGCTTCTAAATTGGCTGGAAGAACAATGAAGTGTCGTTGGCGAACAGAAGATGTGACACCACCTGCGTCGAACGACATACCAGCACCGACCTTAAACCCCGGTTATGCAACGCTTCCTAGATAAAACTCGACAACGAGTCAGCAACAAATAAAAAAAAGAATGACTACAACTGATCGCCTTGTCATAGTCCCCTCGTTGGCGAGAATAATTCCAATAACTTTCCATTCAAATTGACCGCAAAGCGTACCATAGTGAGACATTCCATTACCCATTTAATCCACTTGGCAGCAAAGCTTAACTTCTTCAAAGCCTTCTCGAGGAAACACCAATCTACTCGGTCATATGCTTTTGGAAGATCAAGCTTATATGCACAGCTTGCCATCTCTGGATTACGCTCCTGCTGAATATGATGCATAACTTCAAATGCCACTGTAGCATTGTCCGAGATCAAGCGTCCGAGTACAAAAGCACTCTGACATTTAGAAATAATCTCATCCAAAATTGTCCTCAACCTATTCACCATGCATTTGGAAACTATCTTATATAGAACATTGCAAAGAGATATAGGGCAAAAATCCTTTAGACTTTCTGGCTGACTTATTTTTGGAATCAGTACTATACTTGTTTCATTAACACCATCCGACATCCTACCTTCCCTAAAAAATTCCTTCATTGCTGGCTTAATCTCCTCCTTCACTAAAGCCCAATTTCTTTGATAAAAAAGAGTGGGTCTACCATCTAGCCCCGAGACATTCAACGAGCCAATCTGGAAGAGGGCGTCACCTATCTCCTCATTAGTAAAGTCTTTTGTAAGCATCTCCACTACAAAAAAATACACATCCGTGACATTTTGGGCCAAATGAAAATTTTCCTGTCATACTTATGACACTTCTATGACGATAATTGTGACAAAACCCGGTATCATCCTGGGCGGGCCGGAGACGCAGTTACATGACATTCTTTGGGCCGTCCATGACTGAAAAAACCATGGTAGAAGCGAGGGCAAGGAAACTTTCGGGGAGTTCCCGGTTACGGTGGGTGGTCGGGGGCTGTGTGATGCGCATTTCTCTCATACATGTACGCGCGTGGGTGCAAGGCATTGGGCTGTAACTGAATCCGAGCGAGGGGTTCGCCTAACTGAACCCGATCGATTGCACTGCAGGCTATGCGTTACTAAACCCGAGCGATCGAGTGATTCCTTCGCTGCTGCTGCTAACTGAAGCCGATCGATGCTGCCTCTAGATGAACAGTGAGCATTGCTGGGGGGGGGGGGTTGGATGAACAGTGACGTTGCTGGGGGGTTTGGATGAGCAGTTCCCGGTGGGGGTGGAGGAACATGACCCCGTGGTGTTGCCTCTGGATGAACAGGACCTCGATCGATCGAGCCGGTTGGGGCAGGATGAACATGACCCCGTGGAGGGCTGGATGAACAGCACGACCCCGTGGAGGGCTGGTTGAACAGTAGCCGGTGGAGGGCTGGATGAACAGTAGCCCGTGGAGGGGTGGTTGAACAGGACCCCATGGAGAGGGCTGGTTGAACAGTAGCCAGTGGAGTAGCGCGCGGTGGAGGCTGGATGAACAGGAGCCCGTGGATTAAGAGTCGTAGGTGGAGGCTGGAGGAGGTCGACGGTGGATGAATAGTAGCCCGTGGAGGCTGGAGGAGGTTGACGGCGGAGATGAACAATATCTCGTGGAGTCTCGTTTTGCGGTACGACACACCTCTCCCGATGAATAGGACCCCCGTTTCGACCGTAGCGCTCCAACACAAGTCCGTTTCCTTTGTTTTGCGGTACGCCACACCCCTCCCGATCAACAGGACCCTGTTTTGACCGTAGGAGGTCCAACAGAAGTCTGTTTCCTCCGTTTTACGGTACACCAGACCCCTCCCGATGAACAGGACCCCGTTTCGAACGTGGCCGGTCGAACACAAGGCCGTTTCCTCCATTCTGCGATACGCCGGGTCTCGTTTCCATCGGTTGTTCCGTCCAAGCCGGTTGGCTCCCACGATTTCCGTTGCCTCCCGATGAACATGACGCATTCCGTTGCCTTCCCATGAATATGACGATGATGCAGTTTCTCCATTCCGACCCAGCCATGTACACGAGCCCTGGCCATACGTATGTGCGAGTAGGCGTTCGAGACCCCGCCCGTATGTACATACGTGGCCGTATTTTCTTTCTTGCACCCTGGCCGCTGTACATACGTGTACATGCTACGTGTGCGCCTTTAGTATGACACGTACGCCCCTCTACATCGACCAGTATGTACGTACATGTTCACGACCAGAATGACAACGCTACGTACGCTTCGACCAGGTGGGTCTCGACTGTTAGGCACTTCCTTGCGTGCGAAGATGTAGCTAGTGGGTCCCAGCAGTCAGGGGGGCGAATCATTTTTTTGCCCGTAATATGGACGCACTTCCTTTCGTGTGAAGATGTCACACCCTAGCTAGATCATGCATTAGAGTGCTTGCATCATGTTTATCTTTCATCAGAAACCTGAAATGGGGATGACAGAACCCCCAGCACCCCAACTAGGGTTTACTAAAAATATTTTCAATGAACCTGAAATGCCCTTCTAAAATGTTCATCATCTCTGCCTTGATCTTAAACCACTGCCAAAAATGATGCACAAATTTCTAGGTCATCTTAAGGTCACTGGATTAAATCATTAGTTATTTGAATTTGGGCATTTAAATACTGTAAAATAATTACAATGCTCAAATAATCCCAAACTAAAATGCTCCATGTTGGATATATTCCGAACAGTGGCCATGTGCAGTTTGGTGATTTTTGGAGATGCCTAAGTATTTTGGTAAATGCAACAAACTTGCAAGAATAAAATAAAACATAAACTAAATTAAGAGAGAGAGAGAAAGGCCAGAGGCCACTTACCTGGCTGGGCCAGCCCACCTGGCCCGTGCCAGTCACCACCCACCTCTGCCAGTAGGTAGAGGAGGGACACCGCGACGCCGCCGAGCTCGCCACGCAGCTTCCTGCTCGTCTGTGTCGCCTGGACAGCACGACAATGCCTCGAAACACCTCCTCGGTGCCGTCCCGACTCCTCCGACACCTCACTTTCCCCCTACCTCTTTCTCGCCCTTGCTTCTCCATGGCCAACGCAGCCGCGCTCGCGCCTTCGTGAAACTCGCAGCCACCGCCGTCCACTCGTCACCCCGCCGTGTCCAGAAGCTCCGCCGCCGTCCGCTTCACTGAGCCAGCTGAGCCCCAAGCGCTCGCATGCCTCAAATACGCCAGCCCGACCTCGCCTTCAACGGCCGTCGCCAGAGATTCACTTTGCCGCCCTGCTCAGCTCCGACCATCCCCGAGTTCGCCAACCATCTCGCCCGACTCGCCGTGAACCACTGCCAGTTCTCCCCCTATCTGCTCTCTCCTTCATGCGCCGTAGTCGCCGCACTTCGCTCACCGCATGCACCGCCGCCTCCGCACGTCGCCGTCGTGGCCACTGCCACGCGGGCTCGAGCCCGAGCGCATCACCGCGTTCACCGCACACCCAGGAGCCTGCAGCACCTCACCGCGCCCTCTGCCGTGCCCCTAGCGCCGAACCCGAGCACGCCTGAGCTTCGGCCGCCGATGCCGAGCTTGTGGCCGTCGTCACCGGCCGCCCTAGCTGCTGCTGCTTGCTGCAACGGGCGCGGGTGAGCTCCAGCTCCCGTAGCCGCTCTCCGCTGGCCATTTGGTCGCTGGAGTAGCGAGCCCGAGCCCTCCGTCGCGTCTGCTGCCGCCGGCGGCTAAATGCCGGTGGTTAGCCCCAGTTTGACCAGGGGTTTGACCTCCCCTGGGTCTATGATAGGTGGGGCCCAGCCCTGCAAATTAACCTAGGTTAGGGCTAACTAAATTTAGTTAGTTATTTAACCACTAACACACGGGACCCACTGGTCAGTTTGAACTGGACCGGTCTTGTTGACCTGGTGATGTCGCCGTGATGCAATGTTGACACATTAAAGAATTTTCTGGATTTAAACTTATTCAGAAAATTCTAGAAATTTTTACAAACTTCAAAAATTCATAGAAATTAATCTGTAACTCCAAATGCAAAGTGTTATATATGAAAAATGATCAGAAAAATCCAATCTATCCATCTGTACTGGTTTAATGCATGGTTAAACAAGTTAACTTGCTGTTTAGTGCAAAACATGATAAAGCACTATTTATGATCATATATGGGTTTGCAATTTGAATCTTTGGTTCAAAATGGCTCAAACTCATCTCGTCATAGTTGCATTAGCCCAATACACTCATTTTGCCATATCTCATGCATGCATCATATTGTTGCACATTGATTGGTATTGATCGTATATCGGTGCTCTCTGCGACATGTTCTGCCCCGGAAGAGTATCGTGAATATCCAAACGAGGAGCAATACCAGTCTACGGACCCACAAGGCAAGCAACCAACCATTTGATCATATTGATACAAACCCATGTTCTCGCTTTTGCTCTCCTTTATCGCGTCCAAGACAACGCGATTCAAATTGCTGTGTGCTATGGTAGCTGAACCCATTTCCTCTGCACGACCTGTCATTGCCACAGTAACTAGATGAAACCCACTAGCATGTGTAGGAGTTGATTTAGCCATGTGTATGTGTTTCCTACCTTGCTATGCCTGCTATGCTTGGAGTTGCGTCAGGTCTAGTTCATCTGGGTGATGGGCTAGAGTGAAATGATCATGTCGGTAATGAGAGTGGTGTGTTGAACACGATTTGGTAAAGGTATCGATGAGAGGCCATGTAGGAGTACATGGTGGGTTGTTTCATTGAACCATCCTTAAGCACTGAGATCTGTAAGTTTGATTTTAAGAATCAGCTACAACCATGCATTGGGCCCAAAACCAATGGACCCTCTCGGCTTCTTAACCACCCTAATCCTATGTCCAGGAGTTGCAAGTAGTTTATGGTGTTTGTAGTATACTAGAGGCCGTGGGAAGCACTGACCCTCGGGGTGTGCTGTGATGCGGTAGGTACGTGGCCGGGCATGCCAACACCCGTTATGTGTCTCGGAACCCTGTACATATCGTTCGGGGCCATATGTGGAAACCTCGGCCGGACTCCGTGCGGATGGAACCTGAATAGGTGATAAACCTAGACTAGAGACTAAGGTGTTTAGGTAGGCTGTGGCCGACACCCACGTTGGGCTTCCGCTTGAAGGTTGCCAAGTACATGCCGTGTATACGGCGGTAAGTGGTGAGAGCGTGTGTGAAGAAGTACCCCCTTGCAGGGTTAACATCATCTATTCGAATAGCCGCGTCCATGATAAAGGACTACTTGGTTGCCTATACAGTTCATAGACAAGTAAATGGATACTACTAAAAGCCTCAAGATAAGCGTGAGTGCCGAGGATGGCTCTTCCGTAGGATGACGGAGGTGGATCCCCGGTAGTGTATTGAAGTGGTGTGTAGTGGACTCGAGTGCACAAAACAATTACAAGTTGTTGTCTCGTAAGATAGCTTAGCCAAGAGTCAAAGCTGGCTTGCTGCAATAACCCCACCAACCCTTCTTGATAATGTGCATGTATGTAGGATCTGATGTAAGTGTTGCTGAGTACCTTTGTACTCATGTTTGCTTAATTTACGTTTTACAGAAGATGCTGCAACCCCTTCTGATGGGTTCGTCATAGACGTCGATGTCGACGAGTAGGCTGGAGCCCAGGTGGTGATCCTAAACTCACGATGGACCGTGTAGTATAGCCAGGCTTCCTCAAGCCTCTTTTATTTTCTAGTTGTCTGTACTCAGACATGTTACTTCCGTTGTTGGCTTGTATGTTTGTATGACTTGAATGCTGGGTCGTGTGACCCATACTTGTGTGTATGATATGTATGGCTCTCTAAGCCTTTAAATAAAGTACTTGAGTTGTAGAGTCATGTTGTGATGCCATGTTGTATGTACACATATTGAGCATATTGTGTGTATGATTGAAATGCTTGGTAGGTGTGGGATCTGACTATCTAGTTGTTTATCCTTAGTAGCCTCTCTTACCGGGAAATGTCTCCTAGTGCTTCCACTGAGCCCTGGTAGCTTGCTACTGCTCCGGAACACTTAGGATGGCCGGCATGTGTCCTTCTTCATTCCTGTGTCTGTCCCTACGGGGAAATGTCATGCGATGATTACCGGAGTCCTGCTGGCCCAGTGCTACAGCCCGGATTCACTCGCTGATGACCGACACATTCGTTGTTGGGTCATGTATGCCTGTCCCTGTAAGTTAGTGCCACTTTGGGTTCACGACTAGCCATGTCAGCCCGGGCTCCTTGTCATATGGATGCTAGCGACACTATCATATATGTGTGCCAAAAGGCGCAAACCGTCTCAGGCAAGGTAAGGCGACAGCCATGGGAATACCGTGCGTGAGGCCGCAAAGTGATATGAGGTGTTACATGCTAGATCGGTGTGGCATTGAGTCGGGGCTTGACGTCGTTGGCATCAGAGCCGGACTGCCTGTAGGTTCTCCAAGCCAAATTGGTCGATGTTGAGTCTAGAAATGCTTTAGTTATATGTAGGGGAATTGATTGTGGGATGGAACGTAAGGTTCTTTTTACTCCTTTACCTCATGGCATTCTGATCTGAGTCAGTCCATTCTTTCCATCGAGGGTTAAGGCCTAGGATCTCTTCTCTCTATCAGGTTCACGTGTTACTAATCCGTAGTACCTTATTGGATTGATGGATACAAGCCTAGCTTAGTTCTACTACCCCATTATGTTGATAAGTTGGACCCAGAACCTTGATATGATGTTGTTGAGTGTCTATGCAATCTTTTGCAAAGTGTCTCAAAATACTTTTTGAGCATTTATAGCCGTTATGCTGTCCAATTTCTGCTAGAAATTCTGATGTGTTTGATTGTTGGTGTTCCAGATGTCGTCTCGCACTGTTCATCAGGTGGTTCGCCTGACCCGCGGCATTGACGTGCCCGGGCATACAGCTATGTTGGTACGGGTGATGTCTGAGATTGGTTATCGATGGTATCCTGAGTATACTGTCGAGGAGCAGTTCCGCGATTTCAGCCAGAGTCAGTTCATCTATATTGTGAGGATTTTTCCATCCTATCATGGTTCTACTGACCCTGTGCACTGGTCCTATAGACTCGGTATCACCATAGAGATGTCCGTACAGGACATAGCCTACTCAATGATTTCTATCGTCCGAGCTGGGTATGCTTCGCTGAATGACACTGAGTTCCGTTATTACCGGCAGCACACACTGGTTCAGAGGGCTACTACACCGGGTTCTATGCTAATGCTGCTCACGAGGAGCCACTTCTGCGCACTACTACCGAGATGCTAGAGGAGAAAGATCGGGAGAACCATGCTCTACGCATGGAGTTGTATAACACTCGCCAGGATCACTTGGCTACACTAACGCGACTTGCACCAGCCGTTCAGACAGGCTACCTGGATATGCGTGACTTGTACCTTGTCCACACACGTCTTCTGGCTTGCATGGATTATGCAGACGTTGGAGGTATCACGCCTCTGCGCAGGCAACGTCTTCCACCCTTCGTGGGGCTGAGGCCTCATCCGAGCCCGTATGGACCACAGTCTCGTCGTGATCGTGAGTTCTCGGATCCACACGTGCCACTTCCAGGCTATGCGGGGGACTTCTACGAGGACTACGACGGATCTGGAGATGACTGAGCCGGATCGCGACACTAGTAGTTTGTAGTAGTCGTATTTACACGTTCCTGCGTGTCCTGTGGAATATGACATAGTTTGTACTAGCTTCCGGAGGTGTAGAAAAATAATGTATAGGAGCTTGGGATGCCTCCGATGAGATGTAATCTTCCTTTCACCGCAGTTGTACTCAGTTTGGTCTTGTACTAAACCATGTATGGTGTGTATGACGATGGAATAAATGTAGCAGTTTCTGTAACTACCATGTCATACAGATGATCATCTTGCATTCTGAGTTATCCATTACATTCTAAACTTCTATGTCAGAATTTTATCATTCTGGTCTAAACCATTGTCTTGTTTTCCTAGGATGGTCAACACCCGCAAAAACCCTGCTCTCCTGGAGCAGGCCGAAGGTAGTAGGGCTAGGGATGCGAACCTGCCTCATCCTCCCTCTCTGGCTGAGGTCATGCTAGAGGCCGAGAGGAACAAACGGGAGACCAACCGTTTGCTGGAACGCATCGAACAGAACACAACACTGCACCATAGGAACAACTTGGTGTCTCTCATTGACTTCATCAAGTTACACCCACCCACCTTCCATCACTCTGTCGATCCCTCGACGCTGATGATTGGCTCCACAGCATCACCCACAAGCTACATTCTTGTAACGCCCCGGATTCGATGCGCCATGTGTCTGCCAGTTATTCGCCGTCGTTGCCATGTCATTTGTTTGCGTGTTGCACTTTACCATGTCATCATCTGCATTTCATCTTCATGTTTTTCAAAACTTGCATCCGTTCGGGTTCCCCCGGTCCTCTTCGTTGTCCGTTCGGAGTCCAGACACACTCGCACGCGCCCGCGACACCTCCGAAATATTATTTTATAAGTGGCATAAAAATGTTCTCGAAATGGGTTGCAACTTGTCATGCGGTCTTATTATAGTGTAGACAGGCCACCTATCAAGTTTCGTCGCATTCGGAATTCGTTTGATAGCCCAACCGTTAAACATATAGCGGCACCATTGTCGGTACCTTCGTTGGACGTTTTGGTTTTCGAAACTGCCGCCGGGCTGCTTTCTCTTCTCTCCTCTCAGCCCAACTCTTCTACACAGCCCACCTATGCCCAGCCTAGTCCCCCCTCTGTCAGGAGCCGCACGATTGCGATCGTACGGCTCGAAAACCCCTCCTAACCCCCAAACCCTAACAAATCTGCTATAAGTAGACCCCCTAGTCCATTTTTGGACATCCCTAGCCTAAATCTAACCCTAGTCCTCTTCCTCCCGCTGCCACCGGACACGTCCGGCCACAGCCGGACATGTCCGCCCCGCCGCCGCAGCCAACCCGTGCGCGCCACGTGGCCCGCCGCCGTCCCTTCGCACTGCGGCCCGCCCGAGCCCATCCGGGGCCCGCGCGGCCCGCGCGCCGCCGCCGCCGCTCGAGCGCGCCCCTCCGCCCGGCCGCCGCCTCCCGCGCCGCCGCTCCCTGCCGGCGACCTCGCCGCCGGCCTCCGCCTCAGCCTCCGTCCTGCCCTGCCGCCGGTGCGCCCATCGCCGCCATCTCGCCGCCGTCGCCGTCTAGGCCCCGCCGCCGCATCTCGCGGGTGCCCGCCGCGCCCTGCCTCGGATCCGGCTCGGCCCCGTCGCCTTAGCCGCCGGCGCCCCGCTCCGGTCGCCGCCATGGCGCCGGCGAGCGCGCCCGCCGCCCCTGCCTCGCCCTCCGTCGCCGTTCAGCCTCGTCTCCGCCGCCGTGGGCGCCGGATCCAGCGAGGAGCGCCTCGGATCCGGTCCCCTTCGCCGTCTCCGGCCATCTCCCTCCTTTCCGGCGAAGATTCCAGCCATCCTCGAAAGGCGTGCCTCAGATCCAGATCCGGTCAAACGAGGTTGACCCCGAAATTCCACCGTCCCGAAGTTATTTTTGTCATTTTCATGCCATGTTCATCGCATCGTAACTCTGCATCCGTAGCTCCGTTTCATGCGTGTACTATGTCAAATTGTTCGCCTCGACGAGCACATCATTTCATTCCATTGCATCATATTCATTTGAGCTCATCTTGATGTCTGAATCATCGTTGCAAGAGTGCTTCATAATGTTATCTGCTGTTTGTTAACAGAACGAGCTCATTTGTCATTTTTGCCATGATTGATGTGTGCATCCTATGAGGTTGATGTCTACATGTGTTTTG
The DNA here is from genome assembly GCF_018294505.1 of Triticum aestivum. Taxonomy (NCBI): domain Eukaryota; kingdom Viridiplantae; phylum Streptophyta; class Magnoliopsida; order Poales; family Poaceae; genus Triticum; species Triticum aestivum. The sequence goes on from NC_057807.1 coordinate 358,380,970, forward strand.
ATCTATGCTATGTCTTCTTTACAGTGGTGTATGCCATGTATTTTTGTGATCAATGTGGTGACTAGCACAAGCATGCAAACTAGGCTTCGTAATGTTGCAGATTTTAGTCCCTGTTCTGCTGTTATTTTGATGCCATGTAAACATGATGCTACAGAGAGATCCATGCATATTTTGAGATACTTCAGTAAGGATGTTTTGAACATATGGTTATGATCTATCCATTCATGCCCCTGGTTGCAATTATGGAGTAGTCTAGCATGTCATTTTCATGCTCTACTTTTGCTCCAAAATGTTTCCTGGCAGATTGTTTACTTATTCAATTTTGCCAAGGTTGTTGTAGTTGATCCTTGCATGCTATGAACTTGTTCTTGCCTTGGTTTGTTTCACAAACATGTCTTCTTGCTGTTCCTATGCTTATCTTCTCATGCAATGACTTGTGGTGAGTGAATCGATCTTGTTAAGTAGTGTACTTGTTGTTTCTGTTTTGCTAGGCTGAATCTGTTATTTCGTGATGCTATGTAAACCTGCTGCTACAAATCATTCTATGCATAATCTGGATATGTTCACTAAATATGTTTTGTTCTACATGTCATGCTCTATCCATTCATGCCCCTGGTTGCAATTATAGCTTGCTGTAGCTTGTTTATTTCTTGCTCCAAAGTTGCTTCATAATGTTGATGTCAGCCTGTTAACATTAATTTCAGTTGTTGCCATGCTTGTTGTTAGCGATACATGTACCCTATGGACTTTCTCTTGCCATGCTTAGCTTCATAAACATGCCTTCTTACTATTGATTGCCTTGCCATGCCATGTATTGCTCTGTAGTGAGTTGCACAAGCTCATCTACATGCCTTCATAATTCAGTTCCTACCATGTATGAATCTGTATTATAACTTGCTATGTTTACATGGGTGCCTTCATATTTTCTGATCCTTTTTGGCTCATGGTCAGTAAGGGACATTTGATCTATGCATTTAGTAGATTCATGCCTTGCCTTTGTTTGCCATGATGAGTTCCTGTAACATGTAGTTTTATAGCTCTAAACATTGCAACCTGATGTTATTTTCTGCAAAGTCTGAAATTGTTATTACTTGCAATCTTGCCATGTGTGTTTGAGCATGTTCTAGTGATTTCCGGAGATAGCTCAGTGTTCTTGTTTTGTTATGCTTTACCTGTACATCATGCCCATGCCTTTTGTTCTCATGTTGAGATGCTGTAGCATATTGTTTTGATGCTTGCAATATGCCTAGTTGCTGTTTTGGACAGCTTGACCTTTAAACTTGTATAGAGTGCATGTGTTGAACCGTTGCTCCGTTTTGAGTGTGATCTATATGAAAATTGCTTGATTTTGCATGTAGTTTCACATTATCATGTTGCAACCTTGTTTTGAGGTGTTTGCTTGATGTTTGTATGCATTTTGCATCAATGCCATTTTTAACTTGTTTTGCTCATATCTTCTAGGCTGTAGCTCCGAACTAAATGAACTTTATATGTAACTTGACTAGAATCTTGTGTTGATCATCTTGGTGCATATTAACTTGCTGTTTAACAACTTGAACATAAGGTTTATTCAGATCTGGACCAACTTCGAAATTTGCATATGAGGACTTACCGAATTTGTTACATGTTGTTCTCGGCCTCATTTAAACTTGCCTTGATGTGTTGCTTTTGTTTGCATCATCTCTTGCCATGAGTAGCCTCATCTAGATTTGTCATGCATCATGCTTGTTGTGCATGATGTCATGTTCATGTGTGGTGTGTTTACCATGTTGTGTGCTTCTTCTCGATAGTTCCCATTTCGTTGCGATCGTGAGGATTCGTTCGTCTACGCTTGGTTCGGCTTCACCCATTCATCTTCTTCATGGACTCGTTCTTCTTCCTTGCGGGATTTCAGGCAAGATGACCGCTACCCTGGATCTCACTACTATCATTGCTATGCTAGTTGCTTCGTTCTATAGCTATGCTGCGTTACCTATCTTTTGCTCATCAAGCCTCCCATATTGCCATGAACCTCTAACCTTTGACACCTTTCCTATGCAAACCGTTGCTTGGCTATGTTACCGCTTTGCTCAGCCCTCTTATAGCGTTGCTAGTTGCAGGTGAAGTTGAAGATTTCTCCATGGTGGACAGGATTTTGGTTGGGATATCACAATATCTCTTATATTATTAATGCATCTATATACTTGGTAAAGGGTGGAAGACTCGGCCTTTTGCCTGGTGTTTTGTTCCACTCTTGTCGCCCTAGTTTCCGTCATACCGGTTTTATGTTTCCGGATTTTGTGTTCCTTACGCGGTCGGGTGATTTATGGGACCCCCTTGACAGTTCGCTTTGAATAAAACTCCTCCAGCAAGGCCCAACCTTGGTCTTACCATTTGCCTCACCACCATCTACTTTTCCCTTGGGAGTCGCTCTCTCGAGGGTCATCTTTATTATAGCCACCCGGGCCAGTGCTTGTCTAAGTGTTGGTCTGAACCAGAGCCACTTGCAGCGCCACCTCGGGGAAAGTCGAGGTCTGGTTTTAGTTGTACGTAGTGTTCATCCGGTGTTGCCCTGAGAACGAGATATGTGCAGCTCCTATCGGGATTGTCGGCGCATCGGGCGGTCTAGCTGGTCTTGTTTTATCATTGTCGAAATGTCTTGTAAACCGGGGTTCCGAGTCTGATCGGGTCTTCCTGAGAGAAGGTATATCCTTCGTTGATCGCGAGAGCTTATCATGGGCTAAGTTGGGACACCCCTGCAGGGTATAATCTTTCGAAAGCCGTGCCTGCGGTTATAGGCAGATGGGAATTTGTTAATGTCCGATTGTAGATAACTTGACACCAGATCCGAATTAAAACGCATCAACCGTGTGTGTAGCCATGATGGTCTCTTTTCGGCGGAGTCTGGGAAGTGAACATGGTTTTGTTGGGGAACGTTGCAGAAAATTAAAATTTTTCCTACGGTTTCACCAAGATCCATCTATGAGTTCATCTAAGCAACGAGTCAAGGGAGAGAGTTTGCATCTACATACCACTTGTAGATTGCATGCGGAAGCTTGCAAGGTGATGATGTAGTCGTACTCGACGTGATTCGAATCACCGATGACCAAGTGCTGAACGGACAGCACCTCCGCGTTCAACACACGTACGGGATGGGAGACGTCTCCTCCTTCTTGATCCAGCAAGGGGGAAGGAGAGGTCGAGGAAGACAGCTCCACCGGCAGCACGACGGCGTGGTGATGGAGGAGTGGCAGTACTCCGACAGGGCTTCGCCAAGCACACAACGGAGGAGGAGAGGTGTTCGGGAGGGGAGGGCTGCGCCTTGGAGGGTGGTACGGCTGCCCTCCCCTCACCCCTCTATTTATAGGGGGAAGGGAGAAGGGGGCCGGTCCCCTAGAACCCATCTAGGAGGGTGCGGCGGCCTAGGGGAGAGGGGAGAGGGTGGCTTGCCCCCCAAGCCAAGGGGGGCGCCCCCTCTAGGGTTCCCCTCCAACCCTAGGCGCATGGGCCCAAGGGAGGGGGGTGCGGCCAGCCCACCAGGGGCTGTCTCCCTGCCCCACGCAGCCCATGTGGCCCCCCGGGAGGGGTGGCCCCTCCCGGTGGACCCCCGGAACCCTTCTGGTGGCCCCGGTACAATACCGGTATGACCCCGAAACTTCTCGGTGTCCGTTTGACAACTTCCCATATATAAATCTTTACCTCCAGACCCTTCCGGATCTCCTCGTGACGTCCAGGATCCCATTCGGGACTCGGAACAACATTCGGTAGTCACATACTAGTCTTCCTAATAACCCTAGCGTCACCGAACCTTAAGTGTGTAGACCCTACGGGTTCGGGAGACATGCAGACATGACCGAGACGCTCTCAGTCAATAACCAACAGCGGGATCTGGATACCCATGATGGCTCCCACATGTTCCTCGATGTTGTCATCGGATGAACCACGATGTCGAGGATTCGATCAAACCCTGTATGCAATTCTCTTTGTCAATCGGTACGTTACTTGCCCGAGACTCGATCGTCGGTATCCCAATACCTTGTTCAGTCTCGTTACCGGCAAGTCACTTTACTCGTACCGTAATGCATGATCCCGTGTCCAACACCTTGGTCACATTGAGCTCATTATGATGATGCATTACCGAGTGGGCCCAGAGATACCTCTCCGTCATACGGAGTGACAAATCCCAGTCTCGATCCGTGTCAACCCAACAGATACTTTCGGAGATACCTGTAATGCACCTTTATAGTCACCCAGTTACGTTGTGATGTTTGATACACCCAAGGCACTCTTACGGTATCCGGGAGTTACACGATCTCATGGTCGAAGGAAGATATACTTGACACTGGCAAAGCTCTAGCAAAACGAACTACACGATCTTTTATGCTATGCTTAGGATTGGGTCTTGTCCATCACATCATTCTCCTAGTGATGTGATCCCGTTATCAATGACATCCAATGTCCATAGTCAGGAAACCATGACTATCTGTTGATCACAACGAGCTAGTCAACTAGAGGCTCACCAGGGACATATTGTGGTCTAAGTATTCACACGTGTATTACGATTTCCGGATAATACAGTTATAGCATGAATAAAAGACATTTATCATGAACATTGAAATATAATAATACTTTTATTATTGCCTCTAGGGCATATTTCCAGCAGTCTCCCACTTGCACTAGAGTCACCAATCTAGTTACATTGTGATGAATCGAACACCCATAGAGTTCTGGTGTTGATCATGTTTTGCACGCGAGAGAGGTTTAGTCAGCGGATCTGCGACATTCAGATCCGTGTGCACTTTGCAAATCTCTATGTCTCCATCTTGAACATTTTCACGGATGGAGTTGAAACGACGCTTGATGTGCCTGGTCTTCTTGTGAAACCTGGGCTCCTTGGCGAGGGCAATAGCTCCAGTGTTGTCACAGAAGAGTTTGATCGGCCCCGACGCATTGGGTATGACTCCTAGGTCGGTGATGAACTCCTTCACCCAAATCGCTTCATGCGCTGCCTCCGAGGCTGCCATGTACTCCGCTTCACACATAGATCCCGCCATGACGCTCTGCTTGCAGCTGCACCAGCTTATTGCTCCACCATTCAACATATACACGTATCCGGTTTGTGACTTAGAGTCATCCAGATCTGAGTCGAAGCTAGCGTCGACGTAACCCTTTACGACGAGCTCTTCGTCTCCTCCATAAACGAGAAACATGTCCTTCGTCCTTTTCAGGTACTTCAGGATATTCTTGACCGCTGTCCAGTGTTCCTTGCCGGGATTACTTTGGTATCTTGCTACCAAACTTACGGCAAGGTTTACATCGGGTCTGGTACACAGCATGGCATACATAATAGATCCTATGGCTGAAGCATAGGGGATGACACTCATCTCTTCTTTATCTTTTGCCGTGGTCGGTGACTGAGCCGAGCTCAATCTCACACCTTGTAACATAGGCAAGAACCCCTTCTTGGACTGATCCATTTTGAACCTCTTCAAAATCTTATCAAGGTATGTGCTTTGTGAAAGACCTATGAGGCGTCTCGATCTATCTCTATAGATCTTGATGCCTAATATATAAGCAGCTTCTCCAAGGTCCTTCATTGAAAAACACTTATTCAAGTAGGCCTTAATGCTGTCCAGAAATTCTATATTATTTCCCATCAAGAGTATGTCATCTACATATAATATGAGAAATTCTACAGAGCTCCCACTCACTTTCTTGTAAACGCAGGCTTCTCCATAAGTCTGCATAAACCCAAACGCTTTGATCATCTCATCAAAGCGAATGTTCCAACTCCGAGATGCTTGCACCAGTCCATAAATGGATCGCTGGAGCTTGCATACTTTGTTAGCGTTCCGAGGATCGACAAAACCTTCCGGCTGCATCATATACAACTCTTCCTTAAGATGTCCGTTAAGGAATGCCGTTTTGACGTCCATTTGCCATATCTCATAATCATAGTATGCGGCAATTGCTAACATGATTCGGACGGACTTCAGCTTCGCTACGGGAGAGAAAGTCTCGTCGTAGTCAATCCCTTGAACTTGTCGATAACCCTTAGCGACAAGTCGAGCCTTATAGATCGTAACATTACCATCCGCGTCCGTCTTCTTCTTAAAGATCCATTTGTTTTCTATCGCTCGCCGATCATCGGGCAAGTCTGTCAAAGTCCATACTTTGTTTTCATACATGGATTCTATCTCGGATTTCATGGCTTCAAGCCATTTGTTGGAGTCCGGGCCCGCCATCGCTTCTTCATAGTTCGAAGGTTCATTGTTGTCTAACAACATGATTTCCAGGACAGGGTTGCCGTACCACTCTGGTGCGGAACGTGTCCTTGTGGACCTACGAAGTTCAGCAGTAACTTGATCCGAAGTACCTTGATCATCATCATTGTTTTCCTCTTCAGTTGGTGTGGGCATTACAGGAACGGTTTCCTGCGCTGCGCCACTTTCCCGCTCAAGAGGTAGTACTTCATCGAGTTCTACTTTCCTCCCACTTACTTCTTTCGAGAGAAACTCTTTTTCTAGAAAGCATCCGTTCTTGGCAACAAAGATCTTGCCTTCGGATCTTAAGTAGAAGGTATACCCGACAGTTTCCTTAGGGTATCCTATGAATACGCATTTTTCCGACTTGGGTTCGAGCTTTTCAGGTTGAAGTTTCTTGACATAAGCATCGCATCCCCAAACTTTTAGAAACGACAGCTTAGGTTTCTTTCCAAACCATAATTCATACAGTGTCGTCTCAACGGATTTAGACGGTGCCCTATTTAAAGTGAATGTAGCTGTCTCTAGAGCGTATCCCCAAAATGATAGCGGTAAATCGGTAAGAGACATCATGGACCGCACCATATCCAATAGGGTGCGATTACGACGTTCGGACACACCGTTTTGCTGAGGTGTTCCAGGTGGCGTGAGCTGTGAAACGATTCCACATTTCCTTAAGTGTGTACCAAATTCGTGACTTAAGTATTCTCCTCCACGATCTGATCGTAAGAATTTTATCTTTCGGTCACGTTGATTCTCTACCTCATTCTGAAATTCCTTGAACTTTTCAAAGGTCTCAGACTTGTGTTTCAATAAGTAGACATACCCATATCTACTCAGGTCATCTGTGAGAGTGAGAACATAACGATATCCTCCGCGAGCCTCAACGCTCATTGGACCGCACACATCGGTATGTATGATTTCCAACAAGTTGGTTGCTCGCTCCATTGTTCCGGAGAACGGGGTCTTGGTCATTTTGCCCAAAAGGCATGGTTCGCATGTGTCAAATGATTCATAATCAAGAGACTCTAAAAGTCCATCGGCATGGAGCTTCTTCATGCGCTTGACACCAATGTGACCAAGGCGGCAGTGCCACAAGTATGTGGGACTATCGTTATCAACTTTAAATCTTTTGGATCTACACTATGAACATGTGTATTATTACGCTCGAGATTCATTAAGAATAAACCATTGACCATCGGAGCATGACCATAAAACATATCTCTCATATAAATCGAACAACCATTATTCTCAGACTTAAATGAGTAGCCATCTCGTATTAAACGAGATCCAGATACAATGTTCATGCTCAAACTTGGCACTAAATAACAATTATTAAGGTTCAAAACTAATCCCATAGGTAAATGTAGAGGCAGCGTGCCGACGGTGATCACATCGACTCTGGAACCATTCCCGACGCGCATCGTCACCTCGTCCTTCGCCAGTCTCCGTTTATTCCGCAGCTCCTGCTGTGAGTTACAAATATGAGCAACGGCACCGGTATCAAATACCCAGGAGTTACTACGAGTACTGGTAAGGTACACATCAATTACATGTATATCAAATATACCTTTGGTTTTGCCGGCCTTCTTATCTGCTAAGTATTTGGGGCAGTTCCGCTTCCAGTGACCCTTCCCTTTGCAATAAAAGCACTCAGTCTCAGGCTTAGGTCCATTCTTTGACTTCTTCCCGGTAACTGGCTTACCAGGCGCGGCAACCTCCTTGCCGTCCTTCTTGAAGTTCTTCTTACCCTTGCCCTTCTTGAACTTAGTGGTCTTATTGACCATCAACACTTTATGTTCTTTCTTGATTTCAGCCTCTGCTGACTTCAGCATCGAGAACACTTCAGGAATGGTCTTTTCCATCCCCTGCATGTTGTAGTTCAACACAAAGCTCTTGTAGCTTGGTGGGAGCGACTGGAGGATTCTGTCAATGACCGCCTCATCTGGGAGGTTAATGTTCAGCTGGGTCATACGGTTGTGCAACCCAGACATCTTCAGGATGTGCTCACTGACAGAACTGTTTTCCTCCATCTTACAACTGTAGAACTTGTCAGAGACATCATATCTCTCAACCCGGGCATGAGCTTGAAAAACTAGTTTCAGCTCTTCGAACATCTCATATGCTCCGTGGTGCTCAAAACGCTTTTGGAGCCCCGGTTCTAAGCTGTAAAGCATGCCGCACTGAACGAGGGAGTAATCATCAGCGCGAGTTTGCCAAGCATTCATAATGTCTTGGTTCTCTGGGACGGGAGCGTCACCTAGCGGTCCTTCTAGGACATATTGTTTCCTGGCAGCTATGAGGATGATCCTCAGGTTCCGGACCCAGTCCGTATAGTTGCTGCCATCATCTTTCAGCTTGGTTTTCTCTAGGAACGCGTTGAAGTTCATGTTGACATTAGCGTTGGCCATTGATCTACAAGACATATTTGCAAAGGTTTTAGACTAAGTTCATGATAATAAAGTTCTAATCAAATTATGAACTCCCACTTAGATTAGACATCCCTCTAGTCATCTAAGTGTTACACGATCCGAGTCGACTAGCCCGTGTCCGATCATCACGTGAGACGGACTAGTAATCGTCGGTGAACATTCTCATGTTGATCGTATCTTCCATACGATTCGTGTTCGACCTTTCGGTCTCCGTGTTCCGAGGCCATGTCTGCACATGCTAGGCTCGTCAAGTTAACCCTAAGTGTTTTCGCTGTGTAAAACTGTCTTACACCCGTTGTATGTGAACGTAAGAATCCATCACACCCGATCATCACGTGGTGCTTAGAAGTGACGAACTGTAGCAACGGTGCACAGTTAGGGGAGAACACTTCTTGAAATTTTTGTAAGGGATCATCTTATTTACTACCGTCGTCCTAAGTAAACAAGATGCATAAACATAATAAACATCACATGCAATTATATAGTTGTGACATGATATGGCCAATATCATATAGCTCCATTGATCTTCATCTTCGGGGCTCCATGATCATCTTGTCACCGGCTTGACACCATGATCGACATCATCATGATCTCCATCATCGTGTCTTCATGAAGTTGTCACGCCAACGACTACTTCTACTTCTATGACTAACGTTTAGCAATAAAGTAAAGTAGTTTACTAGCGTTATTCAATGACACGCAGGTCATACAAAAAATAAAGACAACTCCTATGGCTCCTGCCGGTTGTCATACTCATCGACATGCAAGTCGTGAATCCTATTACAAAGAACATGATCTCATACATCACAATTCATCATTCATCACAACTTCTGGCCATATCACATCACATGATCAATCGCTGCAAAAACAAGTTAGACGTCCTCTAATTGTTGTTGCATCTTTTACGTGGCTGCAATTGGGTTCTAGCAAGAACGTTTTCTTACCTACGAATCACCACAACGTGATTTTGTCAACTTCTATTTACCCTTCATAAGGGCCCTGTTCATCGATTCCGCTCCAACTAAAGTGGGACAGACAGACACCCGCCAGCCACCTTATGCAACTAGTGCATGTCAGTCGGTGGAACCGGTCTCACGTAAGCGTACGTGTAAGGTTGGTCCGGGCCGCTTCATCCCACAATACCGTTGAGCAATAAAAGACTAGTAGAGGCAAGTAAGATGACAAAATCCACGCCCACAACAAAATTGTGTTCTACTCGTGCAAAGAGAACTACGCATAGACTAGCTCATGATGCCACTGTTGGGGAACGTTGCAGAAAATTAAAAATTTTCCTACGGTTTCACCAAGATCCATCTATGAGTTCATCTAAGCAACGAGTCAAGGGAGAGAGTTTGCATCTACATACCACTTGTAGATCGCGTGCGGAAGCTTGCAAGGTGATGATGTAGTCGTACTCGACGTGATTCGAATCACCGATGACCAAGTGCTGAACGGACAACACCTCCGCGTTCAACACACGTACGGGACGGGAGACGTCTACTCCTTCTTGATCCAGCAAGGGGGAAGGAGAGGTCGAGGAAGACAGCTCCACCGGCAGCACGACGGCGTGGTGATGGAGGAGAGGCAGTACTCCGACAGGGCTTCGCCAAGCACACAACGGAGGAGGAGAGGTGTTGGGGAGGGGAGGGCTGCGCCTTGGAGGGTGGTACGGCTGCCCTCCCCTCACCCCTCTATTTATAGGGGGAAGGGAGAAGGGGGCCGGCCCCCTAGAACCCATCTAGGGGGGGTGCGGCGGCCTAGGGGAGAGGGGAGAGGGTGGCTTGCCCCCCAAGCCAAGGGGGGCGCCCCCTCTAGGGTTCCCCTCCAACCCTAGGCGCATGGGCCCAAGGGAGGGGGGTGCGGCCAGCCCACCAGGGGCTGGCTCCCTGCCCCACGCAGCCCATGTGGCCCCCTGGGAGGGGTGGCCCCTCCCGGTGGACCCCCGGAACCCTTCCGGTGGCCCCGGTACAATACCGGTATGACCCCGAAACTTCCCGGTGTCCGTTTGACAACTTCCCATATATAAATCTTTACCTCCAGACCCTTCTGGATCTCCTCGTGACGTCCAGGATCCCATTCGGGACTCCGAACAACATTTGGTAGTCACATACTAGTCTTCCTAATAACCCTAGCGTCACCGAACCTTAAGTGTGTAGACCCTACGGGTTCGGGAGACATGCAGACATGACCGAGACGCTCTCAGTCAATAACCAACAGCGGGATCTAGATACCCATGATGGCTCCCACATGTTCCTTGATGTTGTCATCGGATGAACCACGATGTCGAGGATTCGATCAAACCCTGTATGCAATTCCCTTTGTCAATCGGTACGTTACTTGCCCGAGACTCGATCGTCGGTATCCCAATACCTTGTTCAGTCTCGTTACCGGCAAGTCACTTTACTCGTACCGTAATGCATGATCCCGTGTCCAACACCTTGGTCACATTGAGCTCATTATGATGATGCATTACCGAGTGGGCCCAGAGATACCTCTCCGTCATACGGAGTGACAAATCCCAGTCTCGATCCGTGTCAACCCAACAGATACTTTAGGAGATACCTGTAATGCACCTTTATAGTCACCCAGTTATGTTGTGACGTTTGATACACCCAAGGCACTCTTACGGCATCCGGGAGTTACACGATCTCATGGTCGAAGGAAGAGATACTTGACACTGGCAAATCTCTAGCAAAACGAACTACACGATCTTTTATGCTATGCTTAGGATTGGGTCTTGTCCATCACATCATTCTCCTAATGATGTGATCCCGTTATCAATGACATCCAATGTCCATAGTCAGGAAACCATGACTATCTGTTGATCACAACGAGCTAGTCATCTAGAGGCTCACCAGGGACATATTGTGGTCTAAGTATTCACACGTGTATTATGATTTCCGGATAATACAGTTATAGCATGAATAAAAGACATTTATCATGAATAGTGAAATATAATAATACTTTTATTATTGCCTCTAGGGCATATTTCCAACAGGTTTCTGGGTTATGTTTGACGTAAGTAGGAGTTCAGGATCACTTCTTGATCATTGCTAGTTTCACGACCGTTCCGCTTGCTCTCTTCTCGCTCTTATTTGCGTATGTTAGCCACCATATATGCTAAGTCGCTGCTGCAACCTCACCACTCTACCCCCTTCCTTTCCCTTTAAGCTTTGCTAGTCTTGATACCCATGGTAATGGGATTGCTGAGTCCTCGTGGCTCACAGATTACTACAACAACAGTTGCAAGTGCAGGTTCATGCGATGATCATGACACGAGAGAGATCTTTGCTTGTCTTGGAGTTCTTCTTCTGCTTCTTCTTCGATCAGGGGATAGGTTCCAGGTTGGCAGCCTGGGCTAGCAGGGTGGATGTCGTTTGAGTTTCTGTTTGTGATTCATCCTTAGACGGATGTTGATCTTATGTATGATGATGTTGTATTCGTGTGGCATTGTATGCCTCTTGTATGTATCCCCATGTATTATGTAATGTTGATGTAATGATATCCACCTTGCAAAAGCGTTTCAATATGCGGGTCTATCCTTGGTGGGACCTTTGAGTTCCTTTTGGATAGGGTCGCATATTGGGCGTCACAAGTTGGTATCAGAGCCTCGACCAACCTTAGGAGCCCCCCTTGATTGATCGTGTAGTTTGGCCGTTGTTGAGTCTAGAAGAAAACTGTTTTCGGAGTCTAGTTATATCGGAGAGTAGGAATTCTTTTTACTCCTCAGTCCCTTCGCCGCTCTGGTAAGGAATCTTGACGTAGGTGTTTTGAATTATTTCTCTTCCCCTTCAAACTTTCTTTAGGATCACGCAGTTGGTTTTCCGATCGTTGGCTCTCAACTCTTTTCATCCGGTGCATTTCTCGTCAAGTTGACTCGAGCCTCTTCATCATTGAGTTTAATCCTCAGTTGTTGTCTTTTCCCACCCGCCCACCCCTTCTTCTTCTCGGAACCGGAGTCCGTAATCCAGTATCCATCCTACTCGTGCGAAGTCTTTGCTTTCTTTCCTCAATGATTTCAACCGGTGTTTTCTCTTCAAGATATCCGTCGTTTCCCCTTCCAAGTTGATTTTGTTTTCCCGCCTTCCCACCCTTTTTCTTCCCGGAGTCTGACTCTCTCTCGACCATGAATTTCATTCGTACGGAGCCTCTTCAGTCTTCCATCAATCATTTCAACCGGTGAATTCTCGTCTCGGTGGACATTCTTCATCTCTTTTCCGGTGGCATCAATTCAAGTTTTTCGGTGTTGATCATATTACTTTCAATCATTCTGGAGTTTTCCCTGCTTGTTCGCATCTCACCATTCAATCATTCTGGAGTTCGGAAGACATCTCAGAAGATTCGTCTGTGTTCCAATTAATTCGAGGTTGTCACCTCATTCAAATATTACAATTGTTCTGGTGCACCATCTACCTCTTCAACATCCCTTTCCAACGATGTTTTCTATTAGTGGGCCCTAACCCATAGGTCTTTTCCCAGGATCTTACCCGACTCTTCTACTTTCCCGAAGTTATTCTCAATTCTTTTCAAGTGTGACGTAAGAATGAATTTCATCAGTCAGATGCCATCTCCAAGATCGCTTTCAAATTATTTTCATCTCGGGTTCTACCTTTCCTCTTTTTCATTATTCCGGAGTTTCTCAACATTTTCGGTGGTGTTTCTCGTTGTCATTTGAAGACCGAAGAAGAGTGTTTCCTCTCAATCTTGTCTGTTCTTCCAAAGATTCGTGGTTTTAGCTTCTTGTTACCCTCTCGAATCATTCCATTTGTCAGATATTCCTTTCTCAACCATCCGGAGTTTGTCAGGAGTTGTTTTCCCATTTCTTTTCACCGGAGGCCATCATTCCAGTTATCATTCTCTATTTATCCCGGTGCTTTGTTCAAGTGTTCTTTACTCAACTCATTATCTCTTCGTTCTTTCGCATCTAAATCCCCTCAAGCAGATTTGTTCTTCTAATTCTTCCCGGTGATTCATTCTCTTTCATCAGTCATTTCCGAATTCTTACGGTGGTTCCTTCAGACTCTTTTTCCTTGACTATCATTTTAATTCATTCGTTCTTTCCAATCCTACCGGTGGTTCATGAAGACCTTCTCAAGTTTGCGATATGTCACTTCTCAATCCTTTTCAAGAAGAATAAGTAGTATGCAAAATCCATTGCTTGTCATCAATTTAATTTGATGAAGGATAAGCATACAATAAATCTTATTTTTATTTCATCCAAGTGAGTAATCCCTTCCTTCGGAGTTTGTTCGTGAGGAATAAATTATAGTTCCAAGTGTTTTCATTTTTTCTTTCCCGGAGTTCAAATTTCCTCGGCCACCTCGTCGGAACCTCCATTTAAATCACCACAAGGTTTTAGTCTTATTCTTTCATCCTTCATTCTATCTTATCATCCTTTTGTTACCGGAGTTCTTCATGGTGGTTCCTAATGATTTAATTCATTCTTCAAGTGCTCATCTAGATTTTGTTGGAGGAGTTCAAATATCTTTTCTTCTTGCATCTCGAAGTGCAATTAATTCTCCGTCTTCTTTTGAAGTGGAGTTTTGCATTCTTTCGTTCTTCTCAGCTATTCAATCATTTCCGTTTGCGGCTGGTTATCACCTCATATTTTCTGAGATGTTATCCATAAGTCCACGACAAGCTTATTCTTTTCGTTGTTGAATTTTCTCAACAACTCCATTCAATCTTTTCTTCTAAGATTGCTTTCTATTTCATTCGTGGCACAAGTTGTCATTTTCTTCTCCGTTCTTTTCATTCAACTCTTTTAATTCTTTCCAGAGGTTTTGTGTCATGTCTTCATCAAGTATAATTCCATCCCCTCAAGCTCGTGTTCTATTCCGCCATGTTTCAGTCGGAGTGCTGCCTAAATCCTTTCAGTATTATTCGTTTCTTATCTCGTTTTAACCGGAGTGGTTTCATAGTCTATCTGAGTCTGTGAGATTTCGATTCTCGTTGTTCCTCCCTTCTTCTCAAGTGCTCTTGATTATTTGTTTCTTCTCTTGAGTTCTTGCTTCACCTCATCCCTTTTTTACCTTCCATCTCGGTCCTATGATCTCGGGACGAGATCTCTTGTTAGTGGAGGAGTGTTGTAACGCCCCGGATTCGATGCGCCAGGTGTCTACCAGTTATTCGCCGTCGTTGCCATGTCATTTGTTTGCGTGTTGCACTTTGCCATGTCATCATCTGCATTTCATCTTCATGTTTTTCAAAACTTGCATCCGTTCGGGTTCCCCCGGTCCTCTCCGTTGTCCGTTCGGAGTCCAGACACACTCGCACGCGCCCGCGGCACCTCCGAAATATTATTTTATAAGTGGCATAAAAATGTTCTCGGAATGGGTTGCAACTTGTCATGCGGTCTTATTATAGTGTAGACAGGCCGCCTGTCAAGTTTCGTCGCATTCGGAGCTCGTTTGATAGCCCAACCGTTAAACATATAGTGGCACCGTTGTCGGTACCTTCGTCGGACGTTTCGGTCTTCGAAACTGCCGCCGGGCTGCCTTCTCTTCTCTCCTCTCAGCCCAACTCTTCTACACAGCCCACCTATGCCCAACCTAGTCCCCCCTCTGTCCGGAGCCGCACGATCGCAATCGTACGGCTTGAAAACCCCTCCTAACCCCCAAACCCTAACAAATCTGCTATAAGTAGACCCCCTAGTCCATTTTTGGACATCCCTAGCCTAAATCTAACCCTAGTCCTCTTCCTCCTGCCGCCACCGGACACGTCCGGCCGCAGCCGGACATGTCCGCCCCGCCGCCGCAGCCAACCCGTGCGCGCCACGTGGCCCGCCGCCGTCCCTCCACGCCGCGGCCCGCCTGAGCCCATCCGGGGCCCGCATGGACCGCGCGCCGCCGCCGCCGCCCGAGCGCGCCCCTTCGCCCGGCCGCCGCCTCCCGCGCCGCCGCTCCCCGCCGGCGACCTCGCCGTCGGCCTCCGCCTCCGCCTCCGTCCTGCCCCGCCACCGGTGCGCCCGGCGCCGCCATCTCCCCGCCGCCGCCGTCTAGGCCCTGCCGCCGCATCCCGCGGGTGCCCGCCGCGCCCTGCCTCAGATCCGGCTCGGCCCCGTCGCCTTAGCCGCCGGCGCCCCGCTCCGATCGCCGCCATGGCGCCGGCGAGCGCGCCCGCCGCCCCCGCCTCGCCCTCCGTCGCCGTTCGGCCTCGTCACCGCCGCCGTGGGCGCCGGATCCGGCGAGGAGCGCCTCGGATCCGGTCCCCTTCGCCGTCTCCGGCCATCTCCCTCCTTTCCGGCGAAGATTCTGGCCATCCTTGAAAGGCGTGCCTCAGATCCAGATCCGGTCAAACGAGGTTGACCCCGAAATTCCACTAAGTCCCGAAGTTATTTTTGTCATTTTCATGCCATGTTCATCGCTTTGTAACTCTGCATCCGTAGCTCCGTTTCGTGCGTGCAATATGTCAAATTGTTCGCCTCGACGAGCACATCATTTCATTCCATTGCGTCATATTCATTTGAGCTCATCTTGATGCCTGAATCATCGTTGAAAGAGTGCTTCATAATGTTATCTGCTGTTTGTTAACAGAACGAGCTCATTTGTCATTTTTGCCATGATTGATGTTCGCATCCTATGAGGTTGATATCTACATGTGTTTTGATCTATGCTATGTCTTATTTACAATGGTGTATGCCATGTATTTTTGTGATCAATGTGGTGATTAGCACAAGCATGCAAACTAGGCTTCGTAATGTTGCTGATTTTAGTCCCTGTTCTGCTGTTATTTTGATGCCATGTAAACATGATGGTACAGAGAGATCCATGCATATTTTTAGATACTTCAGTAAGGATGTTTTGAACATATGTTTATGATCTATCCATTCATGCCCCTGGTTGCAATTATGGAGTAGTCTAGCATGTCATTTTTGTGCTCTACTTTTGCTCTAAAATGTTTCCTGGCAGATTGTTTACTTGTTATTCAATTTTGCCAAGGTTGTTGTAGTCGATCCTTGCATGCTATGAACTTGTTCCTGCCTTGGTTTGTTTTACAAACATGTCTTCTTGCTGATGCTATGCTTATATTCTCATGCAATGACTTTTGGTGAGTGAATCGAGATTGTTAAGTAGTGTACTTGCTGTTTCTGTTTTGTTAGGCTGAATCTATTATTTCGTGATGCTATGTAAACCTGCTGCTACAAATCATTCTATGCATAATCTGGAAATGTTCACTAAATATGTTTTGTTCTACATGTCATGCTCTATCCATTCATGCCCCTGGTTGCAATTATAGCTTGCTTTAGCTTGTTCATTTCTTGCTCCAAAGTTGCTTTATAATGTTGCTGTCAGCCTGTTAACATTAAGTTCAGTTGTTGCCATGCTTGTTGTTAGCGATACATGTACCCTATGGACTTTCTCTTAACATTCTTAGCTTCATAAAGATGCCTTCCTACTGTTGGTTGCCTTGCCATGCCATGTATTGCAATGTAGTGAGTTGCACAAGCTCATCTACATGGCTTCATAATTCTGTTCCTGCCATGTATGAATCTGTATTATAACTTGCTATGTTTATGTGGGTGCCATCATATTTTCTGATCCTTTTTGGCTCATGGTCAGTAAGGGACATTTGATCTATGCATTTAGTAGATTCATCCCATGCCTTTGTTTGCCATGATGAGTTCCTGTAACATGTAGTTTTATAGCTCTAAACATTGCAACCTGATGTTATTTTCTGCAAAGTCTGAAATTGTTATTACTTGCAATCTTGCCATGTGTGTTTGAGCATGTTCTAGTGATTTCCGGAGATAGCTCAGTGTTCTTGTTTTGTTATGCTTTACCTGTACATCATGCCCATGCCTTTTTTTCTCATGTTGAGATGATGTAGCATATTGTTTTGATGCTTGCAATATGCCTAGTTGTTGTTTTGGACAGCTTGTCCTTTAAACTTGTATAGAGTGCATTTTTTGAACCGTTGCTCCGTTTTGAGTGTGCTCTATATGAAACTTGCTTGATTTTGCATGTAGTTTCATATTATCATGTTGCATCCTTGTTTTGAGGTGTTTGCTTGATGTTTGTATGCATTTTGCATCAATGCCATGTTTAACTTGTTTTGCTCATATCTTCTAGGCCGTAGCTCCGAACTAAATGAACTTTATATGTAACTTGACTAGAATCTCGTGTAGATCATCTTGGTGCATATTAACTTGCTGTTTAACAACTTGAACATAAGGTTTATTCAGATCTGGACCAACTTCGAAATTTGCATATGAGGACTTACCGAATTTGTTACATGTTGTTCCCGGCCTCATTTAAACTTGCCTTGATGTGTTGCTTTTGTTTGCATCATCTCTTGACATGAGTAGCCTCATCTAGATTTGTCATGCATCATGCTTGTTGTGCATCATGTCATGTTCATGTCTGGTGTGTTTACCATGCTGTGTGCTTCTTCTCGATAGTTCCCGTTTCGTTGCGATCGTGAGGATTCGTTCGTCTACGCTTGGTTCGGCTTAACCCGTTCATCTTCTTCATTGACTCGTTCTTCTTCCTTGCGGGATTTCAGGCAAGATGACCGCTACCCTGGATCTCACTACTATCATTGCTATGCTAGTTGCTTCGTTCTATAGCTATGCTGCGTTACCTATCTTTTGCTCATCAAGCCTCCCATATTGCCATGAACCTCTAACCTTTGACACCTTTCCTATGAAAACCATTGGTTGGCTATGTTACCGCTTTGCTCAGCCCTCTTATAGCGTTGCTAGTTGCAGGTGAAGTTGAAGATTTCTCCATGGTGGACAGGATTTTGGTTGGGATATCACAATATCTCTTATATTATTAATGCATCTATATACTTGGTAAAGGGTGGAAGACTCGGCCTTTTGCCTGGTGTTTTATTCCACTCTTGTCGCCCTAGTTTCTGTCATACCGATGTTATGTTCCCGGATTTTGCGTTCCTTACGCGGTCGGGTGATTTATGGGACCCCCTTGACAGTTCGCTTTGAATAAAACTCCTCCAGCAAGGCCCAACCTTGGTTTTACCATTTGCCTCAGCACCACCTACTTTTCCCTTGGGAGTCGCTCTCTCAAGGGTCATCTTTATTATAGCCCCCCCGAGCCAGTGCTTGTCTAAGTGTTGGTCTGAACCAGAGCCACTTGCAGCACCACCTCGGGGAAACTCGAGGTCTGGTTTTAGTTGTACGTAGTGTTCATCCGGTGTTGCCCTGAGAACGAGATATGTGCAGCTCCTATCGGGATTGTCGGCACATCGGGCGGTCTTGCTGGTCTTGTTTTACCATTGTCGAAATGTCTTGTAAACCGGGATTCCGAGTCTGATCGGGTCTTCCTGGGAGAAGGTATATCCTTCATTGATCGCGAGAGCTTATCATGGGCTAAGTTGGCTGCAGGGTATAATCTTTCGAAAGTCGTGCCTGCGGTTATAGGCAGATGGGAATTTGTTAATGTCCGGTTGTAGATAACTTGACACCAGATCCGAATTAAAACGCATCAACCGTGTGTGTAGCCGTGATGGTCTCTTTTCGGCGGAGTCCAGGAAGTGAACACGGTTTCTGGGTTATGTTTGACATAAGTAGGAGTTCAGGATCACTTCTTGATCATTGCTAGTTTCACGATCGTTCCGCTTGCTCTCTTCTCGCTCTTATTTGCGTATGTTAGCCACCATATATGTTTAGTCGCTACTGCAACCTCACCACTTTACCCCCTTCCTTTCCCTTTAAGCTTTGCTAGTCTTGATACCCATGGTAATGGGATTGCTGAGTCCCCGTGGCTCACAGATTACTACAACAACACTTGCAGGTGCAGGTTCATGCGATGATCATGACACGAGAGCGATCTTTGCTTGTCTTGGAGTTCTTCTTCTGCTTCTTCTTCGATCAGGGGATAGGTTCCAGGCTGGCAGCCTGGGCTAGCAGGGTGGATGTTGTTTGAGTTTCTGTTTGTGATTCATCCTTAGACGGATGTTGATCTTATGTATGATGATGTTGTATTCGTGTGGCATTGTATGCCTCTTTTATGTATCCCCATGTATTATGTAATGTTGATGTAATGATATCCACCTTGCAAAAGCGTTTCAATATGCGGGTCTATCCTTGGTGGGACCTTCGAGTTCCTTTTGGATAGGGTCGCATATTGGGCGTGACAATTCTGCACTCGTAGCCAAAGCTGACAAGGTCACATATGCTGCCTATCATCTTGAAGGCCCCGCCAGTCTCTGGTGGGAGAACCATGAGGCCATGCGCCCAGCTGGCCAGGTCACTACTTGGGCAGAGTTCAGTGAGGCTTTCCGTGAACATCATGTCCCGGAAGGTCTTATGGATCGTAACCGTGAGGAGTTCTGCAGTTTCACCCAAGGTAGACTCACTGTGGATGCATATAGCAGGGAGTTTGGTAACCTAGCACGTTATGCAACTGAGGAAGTTTCCACCGATGCCAAGAAGCAGGCAAGGTTCCGCAAGGGACTTAGCCCCGAGCTTCGTCGTGATCTCCTTCTGCATGAGTGCACTTCCTTCCAGAAGCTTGTGAACAAGGCCATCAGTGCTGAGACAGGTAAGACTGATTTCAAAGCAACACGCAAGCATGTCCATGACACTGGTTCCTCATCCGGTTCTGGCTCTCAGAAGCACCGGGTGTGGGTTCCCAACACCGCTCTGCCACCTAGGTTCACACCGAGGCCATCCTATCAGGCGCCTCGCCCAACCCAGCAGTACGCACTAGCCAAGTCCTATGGTGGGTCAACCAACAATGCTCCTCCATGCACCAGCACCGTGACATGTTTCAAGTGTGGAGAACCGGGCCACTACATGCGAGAGTATCGCCAGACCAACCCCAATCCCAACCAGTCTGGAAAGGCTATTGGCCGTGGCAAGCCAACAGGGAAGGTGTACTACACCAAGCCGGCCACCGCTGCACGTGGCCATGTGAACTGTGTCTTAGCTGAAGAGGCTCAGGAGAATCCTAACGTCATTCTCGGTACACTCCTTGTTAATTGCCACCTGGCATCTGTTCTTTTCTATACTGGAGCATCTCATTCATTTATATTTGAAAACTATGCTGGTTTGCATAACACCGCATTCTGTGACATGCCTTCTACCATGGAAATTTCTACTCGTGGTTCTAGATGGCAAACTTCTAGAGTAAGCCATGGGAATGAAATTTAGGTCGACAGACTTGTTTTACTTGCATCTTTGTTAGCTCTCAATTCTTCGGATATTAATATCATCCTGGGTATGGACTGGATGTCAGCCCATCATGCTAGGATTGATTGTTTCTCTAGGACTGTTCAACTTACACATCCATCGGGAGAGGTACTCAATGTCTTGACCCGAGTAGCTAAGCGACAGCTATATTCTCTCAATGCCAGTCCTTTGCCAGACCTCGAAGACGTTCCGATAGTCCATGACTATCTGGATGTCTTTCCAGAAGAATTGCCAGGTGTCCCACCTGACAGAGATGTCAAGTTCATGATAGATCTTATCCCAGGAACTGTCCCAATCTCTAGGAGACCCTATAAGATGGCAACACTAGAACTAGCCGAGCTTAAGAAACAACTCGATGAGTCCTTGAAAAAGGGTTTCATGCATCCTAGTTCATCTCCATGGGCTTGTCCCGTCCTCTTTGTCAAGAAGAAGGAGGGTACAGATCGGATGGTTGTAGATTATCAACCCGTCAACTTGGTCACCATAAAGAACAAGTATCCGCTCCCCGGGATCAACAATCTGTATGATCAGCTTGCTGGATCCTCAGTATTTTCTAAGATGGATTTGAGGTTGGGCTACCATCAAATCAAAATCAAGAACGGGGGCATTCCCAAAACAGCCTTCGTTACTCGTTATGGCCAATACGAGTACACCGTCATGTCCTTCCGTTTAACCAACGCCCCGGCCACTTTCTCTCGGTTAATGAACTCAATCTTCATGGAGCATTTGGATAAATTCGTCATGGTTTACCTCGATGATATACTCATGTACTCCAAGAATGAGGAAGAACATGCCGAGCAGCTAAGGCTAGTGTTGATGAAACTTTGAGAGCATCGCCTTTATGCCAAATTTTCTAAATGTGAATTTTGGTTGCCAGAAGTGACCTATCTAGGCCATGTAATCTCTGGTAAGGGTATTGCTATTAATCCCAAGCGACTTCAAGCCGTTCTTAATTGGTCTCCACCTGAATCGGTCAAGCAAGTTCGGAGTTTCCTTGGCTTAGCGAGCTATTGTCGCCGCTTTGTCGAGAACTTCTCCAAAGTTGCTAAACCTCTAACTGAACTCCTCAAGAAAGATAAAAAGTTCGAGTGGACCCCAGAGTGCGAGCACAGTTTTCAGGAACTAAAAAGACGCCTGACATCTGCTCCCGTACTGGTACCACCAGATTTTTCCAAGGACTTTGTTATCTATTGCGACGCCTCGCGACAAGGACTAGGTTGCATTCTCATGCAAGATCGTCACGTAATTGCTTATGCTTCATGGCAATTGCACCCACATGAGGAAAATTATCCTACACATGATCTAGAGCTTGCAGCTGTAGTCGATGCACTCAAAACCTGGCGACATTACCTCCTCAGTAATCGTTGCGAAATCTTCACCGATCACCAAAGTCTGAAGTATATATTCACCCAACCGGATTTGAATCTCAGGCAAAGACGTTGGGTCGAGTTGATCACAGATTTTGACTTAGGGATAACTTACACCCCAGGAAAAGCCAATGTCATGGCTGATGCAGTAAGTCGCAAGTCTTATTGTAACAACCTGATGTTACAACAAAGTCAACCGCTTCTCCATGAGGAATTTCGGAAGCTTAACCTTCACATTGTTCCTCAAGGATTCCTTTCTACCTTGGTGGCGAAACCTACCCATACGGATCAGATCATCAAAGCTCAGAAGGTAGATCTGGGGATTTCCCGTATCAAAAGAAACATCAAGAAGGGAGTTATGGATTGTTTGTCCATTGATGATCAAGGAGTCGTATACTTTGGGAACCGCCTAGTGGTTCCCAAGGTGCGAAACCCCAGGCGATTGATCCTTAAGGAAGCTCATGAATCTCCTCTCACCATTCATCCCGGAAGTACCAAGATGTATCAGGACCTACTCCAGAGGTTCTTGTGGACTATGATGAAGAGAGACATTTCTCAATTTGTTGCAAATTGCAACGTCTATCGTCGCGTTAAAGCAGAGCATCAACGGCCTGCTGGCACCCTTCAACCTTTATCTATTCCTGAATGGAAATGGGATAAAATTGATATGGATTTCATCACCGGTTTTTCCAGGACCAAGAGAGGGAATAATGCTATCTTCGTCGTTATCGGTTGTCTTTCCAAAGTGGCCCATTTCTTGCCTGTTCGCGAGAGTATAACCGCTAGTCAGCTAGCAGACTTGTATATCTCCCGGATAGTATCTCTCCATGGTGTTCCACTAGAAATTAACTCGGATCGAGGAAGTCTCTTCACCTCTCAATTTTGGGAAAGTTTCCAAAATGCTATGGGAACTCGTCTTTCCTTTAGCACCGCCTTTCACCCTCAGTCAAGTGGTCAATAGAACATGTCAACCAGATTCTAGAAGACATGCTTTGAGCTTCTGTTATCTCATTTGGAATGGATTGGGAGAAATGCCTTCCATTTGCCGAATTTGCTTATAAGAACAACTATCAATCTAGCTTGGGTAAAGCCCCTTTTGAAGTTCTCTATGGACGAATGTGTCGAATGCCTCTTAACTAGTCAGAAACTGGGGAAAGACAATTCTTTGGCCTGGATATGATCCAGGAAGCAGAAGAGAAAGTTCGCATCATTCGTGAAAAGTTGAAAGCATCCCAATCTCGTCAAAAGAGCCAATATGATCGTAAACATAAGGCTATGACTTTTGAAGTTGACGAGAAGGCTTACCTTCGGGTTACTCCTCTGAAGGGAACCCATCGCTTCGGTATCAAAGGCAAATTGGCTCCACACTACATTGGACCCTTTCGCATTCTTGCCAAACGAGGAGAAGTTGCCTACCAATTGGAACTACCTTCGCATCTCTCCAGAGTCCATGATATCTTCCACGTTTCTCAACTCAGGCATTGCTTCTCGGATCCTATCCGTGGAGTGGACCACGAAATGCTTTATCTTCAAGATAATCTCATGTATCGAGAATACCCCGTTTGTATCCTCGATCAAGCCGAGCGTACCACTCAATGCCATAATATCAAGTTTCTCAAGGTTCAATGGTCGCACCATTCTGAGAAGGAAGGAACTTGGGAAAGGGAGGATCGTCTTCGACTTGAGTACCCCGCCTTCTTTTCGGAGGATCCTAAATCTCGGGACGAGATTTTTCTGAGTGGGGGTGAGTTGTCATACCCTAGCTAGCTCATGCATTAGAGTGCTTGCATCATGTTTATCTTTCATCAAAAACCTGAAATGGGGATGACAGAACCCCCATCACCCCCTGAAACCAACTAGGGTTTACTAATAATATTTTCAATGAACCTGAAATGCCCTTCTAAAATGTTATCATCTCTGCCTTGGTCTTAAACCACTGCCAAAAATGATGCACAAATTTCTAGGTCATCTTAAGGTCACTGGATTAAATCATTAGTTATTTGAATTTGGGCATTTAAATACTACAAAATATTTAAATTGCTCAAATAATCCCAAACTAAAATGTTCCATGTTGGATATATTCCAAACAGTGGTCATGTGCAGTTTGGTGATTTTTGGAGATGCCTAAGTATCTTTAGAAATGCAATAAACTTGCAGGAATAAAATAAAATAGAAACTAAAATAAGAGAGAGAGAGAGAGAGAGAGAGAGAGAGAGAGAGAGAGAGAAAGTCCAAAGGCCACTTACCTGGCTGGGCCAGCCCACCTGGCCCGTGCCAGTCACCACCCACCTCTGCTAGTAGGTAGAGGAGGGACACCGCGATGCCGCCAAGCTCGCCACGTAGCTCCCTGCTTGTCTGCGTCTTCTAGACAGCGCGGCGATGCCTCGAAACGCCTCCTCGATGTCTTCCCGACTCCTCTGACACCTCACTTTCCCCCTGCCTCTCTCTCGCCCTCGCTTCGCCATGGCCGACGCAGCCGCGCTCACGCCGTCATGAAACTCGCAGCCACCACCGTCCACCTGTCACCCCGCCGTGTCCAGAAGCTCCGCCGTCATCCGCTTCACCGAGCCAGCCGAGCCTTGAGCACCTGCACGCCTCAGAGACGCCTCCCCGACCTCACCTTCACCGGCCGTCGCCAGAGATCCACTTCGCCGCTCTGCTCAGCTCCTACCATACCCGAGCTCGCCGACCATCTCGCCCGACTCGCCGTGAGCCACTGCCCGTTCTCCCCCTTTCTGCTCTCTCCTTCGTGCACCGTAGTCGCCGCACCTCGCTCACCCGCATGCGCCGCCACCTCGGAATGTCACTATCATGGACACTGCCACGCGGGCTCGAGCCCGAGCGCGTCACCGCATTCGTCGCACCCCCAGGAGCCCGCAGCACCTCACCGCACCCTCTGTCGTGCCCGTAGCGCTGAACCCGAGCACGCTCGAGCTCCGACCGCCCTAGCTGCTGCTACTTGCTGCAACGGGCGTTGGTGAGCTCCAGCTCCCCGTAGCCGCTCTCCCTGGCCATTTGGTCGCCGGAGCAGCGAGCCCGAGCCCTCCGCCGCGTGTGCTGCCACCGGCGGCTAAACGCCGGTGGTTAGCCCCGGTTTGACGAGGGGTTTAACCTCCCCTGGGTCTATGACAGGCGGGGCCCAACCCTGCTAATTAACCTTGGTTAGGGCTAACTAAATTTAGTTAGTTATTTAACCACTGACACGCGGGGCCCACTAGTCAGTTTGACCTGGACCGGTCCCGTTGACCTGGTGACGTCACCGTGATGCAATGTTGATGCATTAAAGAATTTTCTGGATTTAAACTTATTCAGAAAATTCCAGAAATTGTTACAAACTTCAAAAATTCATAGAAATTAATCTATAACTCCAAATGCAAAGTGTTATATATGAAAAATGATCAGAAAAATCCAATCTATCCATCTGTACTGGTTTCATGCATGTTTAAACAAGTTAACTTGATATTTAGTGCAAATCATGATAAATCACTATTTAAGATCATATATGGGTTTGCAATTTGAATCTTTGGTTCAAAATGGCTCAAACTCATCTGGTCATAGTTACATTAGCCCAATACACTCATTTTGCCATGTCTCATGCATGCATCATATTGTTGCACATTCTTTGGTACTGATTCTATATCGGTGCTCTCCGTAGCAGGTTCTGCCCCGGAAGAGTATCGCGAATATCCAAACGAGGAGCAATACCAGTCTACGGACCCACAAGGCAAGCAACCAACCATTTGATCATATCGATACAAACCCATGTTCTCGCTTCTGCTCTCTTTTACTGCATTTAATACAACGCGTTTCAAACTACTGTGTGCTACGATAGCTGAACCCATTTCCTCTGCATGACATGTCATTGCCACAGTAACTAGATGAAACCCACTAGAATGTGTAGGAGTTGATTGAGCCATGTGTATTTGTTTCCTACCTTGCTATGCCTGCTATGCTTAGAGTTGCATCAGGACTGGTTCATCTGGGTGATGGGCTAGAGTGAAATGATCATGTCGGTAATGAGAGTGGTGTGTTGAACATGATTTGGTAAAGGTATCGATGAGAGGCCATGTAGGAGTACATGGTGGGTTGTTTCGTTGGAACTGTCCTTAAGCACTGAGATCTGTAAGTGTGATTTTAAGAATCAGCTACTACCATGCATTGGGCCCGAAACCAATGGACCCTCTTGGCTTCTTAACCACCCTAGTCCTCTGTCCAGGAGTTGCAAGTAGTTTCTGGTGTTTGTAGTATACTGGAGGCCGTGGGCAGCGCTGACCCTTGGGGTGGGCTGTGATGCGGTAGGTACGTGGCTGGGCATGCCGGCACCTGTTATGTGTCTCGGAACCCTGTACACATTGTTCGGGGCCGTATGTGGAAACCTCGGCCGGACTCCCTGCGATGGAACCTGAATAGGCGATAAACCAGGACTAGAGACTTAGGTGTTTAGGTAGGCTATGGCCGACACCCACGTTGGGATTCCGCTTGAAGGTTTCCGAGTACATGTCATGTAAACGGCGGTAAGTGGTGAGAGCGTGTGTGAAGAAGTACACCCATGCAGGGTTAACATCATCTATTCGAATAGCCGCGTCCGCGGTAAAGGACTACTTGGTTGCCTATACAGTTCATAGACTAGTAAATGGATACTACTAAAAGCCTCAAGATAAGCATGAGTGCCGAGGATGGCTCTTCCGTAGGATGACGAAGGTGGATCCCCGGTAGTGTATTGAAGTGGTGTGTAGTGGACTCGAGTGCGCAAAAAAATTACAAGTTGTTGTCTCGTAAGATAGCTTAGCCAAGAGTCAAAGCTGGCTTGCTGCAATAACCCCACCAACCCTTCTTGATAATGTGCATGTATGTAGGATCTGATGTAAGTCTTGCTGAGTACCTTTGTACTCATGTTTGCTTAATTTATGTTTTACAGAAGATGCTGCAACCCCTTCTGATGGTTTCTTCATAGACGTCGATGTCGACGAGTAGGCTGGAGCCCAGGTGGTGATCCTGAGCTCACGATGGACCGTGTAGTATAGCCAGGCTTCCTCAAGCCTCTTTTATTTTCTAGTTGTCTGTACTCAGACATGTTACTTCCGCTGTTGGCTTGTATGTTTGCATGACTTGAATGCTGGGTTGTGTGCCCCGTACTTGTGTGTATGACATGTATGGCTCTCTGAGCCTTTAAATAAAGTACTTGAGTTGTAGAGTCATGTTGTGATGCCATGTTGTATGTACACATATCGAGCATATTGTGTGTATGATTGAAATGCTTGGTAGGTGTGGGATCTAACTATCTAGTTGTTTATCCTTAGTAGCCTCTCTTACCGGGAAATGTCTCCTAGTGCTTCCACTGAGCCCTGGTAGGTTGCTACTACTCCGGAACACTTAGGCTGGCCGACATGTGTCCTTCTTCGCTCCTGTGTCTGTCCCTACAGGGAAATGTCACGCGATGATTATTGGAGTCCTACTGGCCTAGTGCTACAGCTTGGATTCACTCACTGATGACCGACCCGTTCGATGCTGGGTCATGTATGCCTGTCCCTGTAAGTTAGTGACACTTTGAGTTCATGACTAGCCATGTCAGCCTGGGCTCCTTGTCATATGGATGCTAGCGACACTATCATATACGTGTGCAAAAAGGTGCAAATGGTCCCGGGCAAGGTAAGGCGACACCCGTGGGAATACCGTGCGTGAGGTTGCAAAGCTATATGAGGTGTTACATGCTAGATCGGTGTGGCATTGAGTCAGGGTCCTGACAGAAGATGTAGCTGGTGGGTCCCAGCAGTCAGGGGCGAATCATTTTCTTTACTCGTAATATGGACGCACTTCCTTGCATGCGAAGATGTAACTGGTGGGTCCCAGCAGTCAGGGGGGAAATGTTTTTTTGCAAAATACGGTGGCCCGTCCAGTGGGTCCCTGCTGTCAGGTGGAGGAATCATTATTTTGCGCATAATAAGGAGGAACTTCCTTGCGGCTGCCGTGGACCCAGCTGTCAGCCTCTCCATGTACAGTACTCTTCCAATGGAAGTCATTCCTTGACCACGTTGACCACGCCGTGCCAAGAGCACCAGGGCAGTGGACGACGGCGAGGCCTAGGAAGGGGACGACGCGGAGCCGGGGAAGACGCGGCAGTGGAAGCCTGCGCGGAGAGGAGTACGAGGGTTCACTGGTTCGGCTATGGTGTGAGGCTGCCATCGCTGCAGAATAACAGGGGGTGTGGGTGAGTAGAGGGATGGCCTGGCCAGCGGTGGGAGTAGTAGGGGCGGTGAGGCCTCCGCGCATCACAGCCGGTCACGGGAGGCAGGATTTGCGGCACGACCGACGGTGCTTTGGGCGGCTGGAGCAAGAAGACCAGAGGTTGAAGAAGCACTACGGCTGTTGGATGGACATCATACGGTCACTACAGCTAGAATCGTTTATATTGACTAAGTTAACAAAGCCCTTGGTATGCGTCAACTTAGTAGGCCCACAAGTCAGCCTCCGAAATGGCACACCCCAGATGTCAGGGGGAGGAATCTTTTTTTGGGCGGCTGAAGAAAGAATATCCGAGATTAAAGAAGAAGCACGACATCCATTGGATGGACATCCAATGGCCACAGCTGCTAGAACCGTATGTTGTTGACAAAGCCTTGCATACGCGTCAACTTAGTTTTTTTAGGGGACGCATCAACTTAGAAGGCCCACAAGTGTGTGGCAGAGAACATATAGCCCATTTCCGATTTGTAAGAATGTACAACCCATTTTTTAATTCTAATGGAATTTACTACAACCCATTCACAGTTTGTTAAAAGTACAACCCATTTTCTAGCTAGGACAACGATTAATAATTTCAACCAACTGCTCAAAACAGAATTCAAAAAAAATTCCCACATTTTGATGGGATCCGAAATATTTTTATCTGAAATTTCTAGTCGATTAAATATAATTTCAAAATAAAGTTGTATTACGTTAAAATCCAACCAAATATTGCGCGCGTAACAAGTAATGAAATTAAATTTTCAAATTCCAATAATAATATATATTTTAAACTAATTACGCGTTTGGTGCATTTTTTTATAGTTACTGCCCAATTATTATAATTACATCCCAGTTATTATTTCCTGAAGTCCATTTTCTTGTTAAGCCTAATGCATACCTCCAGTAGGGCGGAGAATAACAAGTTGACCCAGATATTGTGTAAAACTGTGGCCCAGTTGCATTGCTGATGTTGAAAAAAATGCATATGTAGTATAGTACAACCTAACATGGCTACTCAGCCCACATTCATCGACGCTGGAAAGGCCCAAACAAGGCTTCTGTACAACTTTTTGAAGTCACTGAGCTCCATTAATAACTTAAGAAAAATGTTTGATTACACCGGAACCTAATTAAAAGCTGCCACGAGCAAAGAAATAATTCAACGGGTGCCACTTGTGCGTGTGTGCATGTGTGTGTGTGTGTGTGTGAGAGAGAGAGAGACCCATTGGTCGATGCTTGTAAATACATCTTTCAGCCATATGCATTCCTGATGCTCAGTAAAAACTTATATAGTTAACACAATCATATAGAACATCATAGCACACTGAACTTGCATACAAAAATTTCACGTAGGCAGCACAATCAGGATGGAAGCAGTGGATCGCTACGAGTAGGGCTATGTTGAAACCAACGAACTCGTACATAATGGTTCATCATCTTTATCAATGATGGGGAAATATCTTGAATGTTGTGCAAAGAAGACAAACATACAACACAATAAGTTCTGCTAAGACATTAAGTTGACGTATAGCGCTTTCTAAAAAAAGTTGAGGTACAAAATTAGAACAGGTTCAAATGTACTGGTGCATCAGTGCTTCACACCCATTGCTCAGATATAACTAGTATCTGACAAGATTCAGTTGTTACCTCAAATTAGAGCACATCCAGGCAGCTAGCCCTGCCTCTTCTCCCAAAGAAGAAGTGGCCTCCGCCGCGTGATGGAGTAGGCCCTGTGCTATCCGTCATTCCGAGAAACACGGGGAAAGTCTGACGTTGACTCCTGTAATGGACGTCGATGGACCCTGGCACCAGCGGCGGCGGCAGGACTTCGATTGATGGATTGACCACTTCTTCGAAATGCACGAACACCCGATACAGGTACATCCCTAACATGGTCCACGGTGGCCTTGGTGGCGACGAATAGTACAACCCCGGTTCCTGCACCGGTATCTCAACACTAATCACCTTCGTTATGGTGGACGGCTTCTTCATCCATGCCATTTCGAAACAACGATATATACAACATTAAAACACTGACTAGTGACTACTACTGACATAAACAACAAGACATGATAGTTCATAAGAAGTCTTGCTACACCACCAAAACGCACCCATCTGCAGCGTTCTGACTCTCGTGATCCAGACGAGAATGACATTCTAAATAGATGCATCTATTACATAATAAGAGTGACATAGACGAGGATGACCAAATGAAAAGGAATATGCATAACAAAAGAAAGAACTACCCATCCAAAACAAGCAGCAAAGACAACAAAGTCATTCGAAGAGATCATCCAACACCATCATAATTTGCAGCCCCGCTTTAGCGACTAGTGATCCGGAGACACCAGTACTCCACCCTTTTGACGCAACAACCCAATTACCTATCAACCTGAAGGCTTGAACCACATCACCGCCTATCGTAATTGAGACATCCAAGGATCAAAGTTAATCCGGATGCCTTTGTCATTCTCATTGTTTTTGGCTGCAGGCTGTATCGTTGAGAATCAGGGGAGTTTGCTCCCACACTCCTAGGGCTCGCCATGTAGACACAGTTTTCCATAGCAAACAGAGCCTCTCTGCCATCAAGGTCCTTCCCAACGGTGATCTCCTGGTTAATCGGATAATTGAGTCCGAGAAACAAAGAGTGTGAACCAAGGCTGTTTACCCGCCTCCAACTAAAAAATCCTGAAGGCCCGAACAAGCTGGTATCCTGCTCATAGACATAACAACCATTGTCCGGATACTCACGTATTTCACGGTGCTTGTATATAGTGGGGTTTTTGCAATATAACTTTTCTGGCTCATGTGTTCGAATGATCATCTGTCTTTTGTCGTTGTTTGATCGAGCGAGGAACCAGTTGTGCTTCCCTGTTTTTGGCAAAGGTGGTGTGATTACAAAGGGTGGTAACTATAGGGACACTGCATCATATCAAAAAGGATAATCATTGTTAATGTAAGATCAACATTGTTTAGAGTATGAGTAGGATAATGCAAGAAACAACATTGATATGTCCCTGTTGGAACTAGGAGGAAAATACAGGGAAATGTATACTCTGTTCCAAAATATAGAAGTGCCATGCATGGTTATACTCATGTTATCTCGTAATAGATTCTTCACAGGAAACTACCATGTCATGCATGTTATGTAATCATGTTCTGTCCTCACAAAAAAATTCTTCAAGGTAACGAACAGACCATACATTGTTATATACTCTGTGGGCAATTTTTTTTGAGGATATTATTCTAGCCATTGATTGCTGAAGGGCGAATATAGGTATGTACACATGGTAAGCATTACAGGATTTCACTACTTCCAAATATAGAGTTCTCCATATGCACATTTACTTCCCTAATGTATGGTTAGATGAAACCAACAGTGTGGTGCATGTTTCTACATCATGGAAATGAGAAAACTAACATGGCCATTGATACACACTCATATTTAGTAGTAGTATATAGATTAGTGTAAAATAAGGAGAATATCCATATATTCCTAATCGTTTGACTATTCAGGGGTACAAATTGGCTGTAATGACATGGTCACAATCGCATGAATTAACTCAATACAAATATAGCTGATTTATGGCGTCTCTAATACATTGCCATAGTTCTACTCAAATTCTGCTCAAACATGGATATGCCAATCATCACAAAAAGTTCAAACAGTGTCATGGCGTCATCATTAACATGGGATGGAAATAACTTACACGCGCCATCCCAACAATACGTGGTGCCATCTGCTTTGTCGATCACGTAGATGATGCCATTGTGTTCAATAGCAGCACAGAAGTGTGTATCAGCTTTGACGATGATCCACTGCGAGCTGAGTTGTCTCCAACTAAAGAAGGCACCGGCGTAAAGATAGGCGAGTCCGTGGTCAAACAAGGCAATTAGCTTGAAGTATGCGTAATTTGCATGTCGTGTGGGCACGCAGATTATAATCTTCTGCAAACCAAGGTCCATCCAACTGATGTGGTAATCTAGATGACTTGGACCGCGATGGTAAAACTCTATATAATCCAGTGGAGGAAGGATAATCTCATGGAGGTCTGGAAGTTCACGAGCACCAACTTTTTACCGTCTTCTCTAAAGGCAGCCATCCAATGGGAGTTCATGCCGACCCCGTACATACCTGCCAAGAAGTTTCGGGAGATGGTGATCGGATCAAAGTCGACGGAAATGATGTACGACGAGCCACTACATACCTGCAAAGAAGTTTCGGCTAACGGAGATTGGATTGAAGTCTAGGGGCATCATGTACGCCTCCGTATCATGGTGAGCCAATCTCGCAAGACCGAATAGCAGCAAGCAGGGTGTTTTGAATAGCTTAGGCCTCGCTTCGACGACGGTCGTGTGCATGTTCCTCGAGCATGCAGCCAGCCGCAGGGTGCTCAACATATCCATACACGAACAACAGAGGTCGACGATGTCACTGGGGAGATTGCTCCAATTGCGGCTCAGATGGATGCTGCGTGGTTCTTATTTGGCCATGGTGGAGTTTGGAAGGTGGGGGGGTTGGGGGCTTGATTTACAGGGGAGAAGGTTGTCGGTGCTGGAGCGGCTAGCGAGGGAATAGTGGTACTGGGGGAGGCGAGCAAGGCGATGGTACACAGGGGCACAGTGAGATGGAGACGGAGATGGAGATGGAGATGGAGTGGTGCTATGGGAGGGGAGAGGGAGACGAGGCGAGGCATGCTAATGTGCTATACAACAGCGGTGATAGACTGCACAGTGCACAGGGTGAGGCTGACTTTGGTAACCCGAACACGCCTCCTGGACTAGTGTCAGGCGCAGGGTGTTGTCACTTCACTGTGAGGACCAGATGAATTGTATTTTGACCATCAAGTGTACCATAGTTGTACTACTACTAGTAGTAGGAACATGAGTACTCCAGTACTATATACCGGAAATAGGTCTCCCGTGCTAGCATGCATGTTCACTTCATCCTCCAGGTATCATCCATATTGCAAGCAGAACCAAATTCTCGTGCATGCAGAAGCGCAAATATGGGCCTTTTCTTTTTGATGAGGATAACCATGTATTCCTAAACCAGTGAATGTTGTGTCTCCCACGCACGCGCCAATATCCATCTGAACCAGCTACGACACATTTTTTATCTATTTGCATAGGTCCCACCTATCAGGAAGGATGGGCACGTGCACAAACAGGTACGACTCCTCAGTCTACCCGCATAGCCTTTTCGTTTAGTCTACCTAGCCGTCTAATCAACTGCCTGCACGGCACTTCTCCTATTTACTTCTCCATCAGGAACCGATTTTCCTCGCCTTCTTCACCTCCCCTTCGTCTTCATTTGCATCCAAACCCCACTGTGTTCACATTGTTTTAACCTCTTCACATACTCCTGGAGTAATTCCAAAGCCCCTTTAAATAATCATCTACTTTAGTTAGAATAGACATCTAATCCTAATTCTCCAAACCATAGCCCTCCATTCCAGCGGTTCCAAATGGCGAAAGAGATCGAGATGCAGGTTTTTAGCGTCCAACATGTCCTCGTCGAAGGCTCGTTGACCATAGTTGCCACCGTCATCGTCCACCCAAGGGTTGTTCGGAAGTGGATCAACAATGTATCCAACTCCCTCGAAAAGGTAGAGATGAGGGTCATCGGTCTCGACGCAGAGTACACGGAGCCTGCCACTGGGAAGATCGAACGCGCCACCGTCCTTCAGCTGTGCCTCGAAGATGGTGTTTTGGTGTACAACATCATACACGCGCCCTCCATACCAGGTGAGCTTCATGATTTCTTGTCTCGGGAGGACATATACTTCTATGGGGCAGCCATCGAAGGGGACAAACAGAAGCTGGAGCCGTACAACCTTGATTTGAAAAGCATCGCTGACCTACAAACCAGAATCAAAATTCATGTAGAAGATTGTGATAAATAGACACCATCCCTATTCGACGTAGCAAATTTTGTGCTCGGTACAAATCTTCAGAAGGGTGACGAGACGCTGACATTAAGGTCATCTGGATGGGAGAATTATCCCTTGACGTACGAGCGGGTAAAATATGCTGCCCTCGATGCCCATGTGAATTTTGAGATAGCTGCAAGGTCCAAAGAGCTTGTTGCGAAGCTGTCTCCCACGGAAAATGAGAACAAGAAGAAGAAGAAGAAGAAGAAGAAGAATAAGAAGAAGAAGAAGAAGAACAATAAAAGGCTGCACCAGCAGCAGGGCATTATGGATGGATGCACTATTTCCTCTCTTGTAAAAACAATTATTCTCTCTCGGTGTATATTGATATAGATGGTCTATTTCGATGGTGTGCATGTCTTTGGAACAAGTAGTAGCGTGGGTCTGCTTGACTATAAGGAACTATTTACCCGCCTAGCTTTCTCTACTACTCCTTCCAGTGATTGGTATGCAATGCATGTGTCCGTAGACATGACAGCTTGTCCATGGAAGTTCAACTATGGCGACCATCACGTTTCATCCACTGCCACTTGCGATTCCCACGACGCTGCTCCAACCCACGGCACCACATCCCCCGACATGCGCCTCACCCCTCTCGGCCGCACCTCCCCTCTGCCTTTGTGTGCATGACATGTGGGCCACCTTAAATGCGACGAGCATCAAGTTTCTACCACAGCCACACGTGATTCCCACGACGTCGCTCGAACCCATGACACCACACGTCCCTCGACATGCGGCTCACCCCTCTCGGCCCCACTACCCCTCTGCCTTCGGGGGCATTACATGTGGACCAGCCACCTATCGGGTCCACATGTTATTGACTCAAAGGCAGGTGTAGTCAGGCGCTGAAGCTCAGTCCCGAGGGCCCTGAGAGGGAAATGTAACTCCTACGCTAGGCCTTGTGGTGCTACCGCTGCACGAACTCGTGCCAAACTCGAGATTTGTTTCTTTACTATACATGCACGCAACAATTTAATGGACATTGTAATCTCAACATGTGATGGGGAGCTCTAAATTTGAATTTGAAACTTATAAAACGAAAAGATTCAAAACAAATAAACTGGGAGAGAGGGAGTATATCGTAGGATGTGTCCCATACGAAACAAGTCCCCTGGTTTGTCACCGTGAAGATGCGGTTAGAAAGGAGCACAACGTCTTCGTACTCGTACGGCAACAAATCGGCCGTAGACAGCATGGTCAACCTTTGACCGCCATGTGCAAGGTTCATGCTATCTTCTTCAATCTCACTGTGGTTCCATCGTACCAATTCATGCGGTGGCCCGTTGCATGGCTGATCCCAATTTTGGACAAAGGTTCTACGGGAACGGTGTCACCATTGTAAATGTTGTGCAAATTGATGTTGGTACCCTCCCGTACATATGCAAGCCAATCTCCACTCGCACCGAGCCTAACCTGTGAAATAGTGGGTAGGGGGAGAATTAAGAAATGGACACGGAAGTAGTCTTTAGAATGCATTTACTACGTGATCAAACTCATCTTACCTGCTCATCGGAGGAAATCCAAGTGCCCCTCAATGTCGGCATCTCAAGGGGCATCAACTTGCAACTATGGCCACACCGCGCTGGAGAGACCCCCAAGGAAACATCCTCGTGTGTTCCATGGAACATCAAGATGCATTTGTATGAGTAGTTTATCTTGTGAGAGAAGAGTATGAACGAGGGAAGGCCTCTAGAGAGAGAGATAGTGTTGGAGTTTTGGGAACGGGGGTCCCCAGACTTGCCTGCCTGCGGCCCGCAGCGTGGCTCAAGTGGTGGCCCAGTGCGGCCCATCTTCATCGACTCAAGCTCAAGACCCTCGCGAGGAGCCAAGCCTCGCGGGGCGGACGACAGGAAGCTTCCTCAGAGGCGGCCTCACCAGGCGGGCTCGCAAGGAGGCGGAGAGATCAAGGCAAGGATACCTCGCGAGGTGCTCATGACGCAAGCCATGACGATCGAGACCAGGCGGGCGCCAGGCGGGCGCTGGCCTGCGCAGTGTCCTTGTTTCCTCTTTGGTGCAAAGGGGGCAAGCGTAGGTGCAGAGTACCAAGGCGTCAAGTAAAGGTTGCTGTTTCGGTGCAACAAGACCAAGACCAGCAACACGGCAGGATGGAGGTCATCGTGGAGCCCAAGACGGCGTCATCGTCGGGGCCTTTGGCAGTCGAAGACCAACTTTAGTCAGGATAAGTTGTACTAGATGTTCCCCTTCAAAATGCTCGTTGTTGGCGCCCTTCCCACTCAATATTTGGGAAGAGGACCAGGGCCTCTATATATAGGACTAGCCATTCTCAAGGCAGGGGATGGACCAATTGAACCTTAGCCAGAACCACCCACACCAACACAAGAACTCCTCCCCTCGCGAGGCTGATCTTCCTTAGTATTGTTCATGATTAGCCCCTGAGGCAATCCGCACACCACACACTGGAGTAGGGTATTACACCACAATGGTGGCCTGAACCAGTATAAACCCTGTGTCCCTTGTGTTGTTCATCTTGCTAGCCTAGATTCTTAGCGAGGCGTTGGGACGTAGGTTGGTAGAGGAGAGATCTTTGCGCGCACCCCAGAGTTCGAACCTCAAGGGTCTGCCGGAACCCGAAATCTGACATTTGGCGCGCCAGGTAGGGGTGTGCTGGAA
The DNA here is from genome assembly GCF_018294505.1 of Triticum aestivum. Taxonomy (NCBI): domain Eukaryota; kingdom Viridiplantae; phylum Streptophyta; class Magnoliopsida; order Poales; family Poaceae; genus Triticum; species Triticum aestivum. Next base: position 358,417,954 of record NC_057807.1, read on the forward strand.
TCTTTTCCTCCACCGTATCGCATCCTATCGTCCGTCGCATCCATGGCTGACGCTCGCCGAGCCCGTGCCGAGCGTCAGGCTGCTCTCGCTGCCCATGTCTCCCAGACGGCTCCCGTCGGCGGGCCTCCCTGTTGTTCCCCGTCGCCTGCCGCCCACGCCGCCACCGCCCCGGCGGGGAACAAGCTGTAGGCGTCGTCGCTGCATCCCTCGGTGCAGCGAGAAGGCCGCACCGCCACCCCGTTGCTGACTCCAGCAGGCTCGTCGTTGCACGCTCATCGTGCTCCTGCGGACGCGCACACCGTGTTGCTCCTGGCGCGTGAGCTCCTGCACTACCGCCCCGTCGACGACCTCTACGAAGAGTGGCTCGCTCGCATTACCGTGCTCGTCAGCGCCGCTGGGGGCTCCCCTGCGCCATCCCTTTCGCTGCATCGCCCTCTGTCCTGCGCGGGCAACGCAGCTCCGGAGGCGCCTCCGCCGCCTCCTCCCCAAGAAGGCGTCCTGGCTCCAAGGCGCGCAGCCCCTGGGCGAGATCCACCGCGCCCAGCGCCCGCGCAGCAAGAAAGGAGCTGCCAAGAAGTCCCTCGCCCTCAAGAAGGCGCTCGCATGCTCCCACCAGCTTGCCATGATCGCATTCCTACTCCAGCACGCCAAGACCCCATGCTGCTCCTGGAGGCAGTACACGGAGACCCATAGGATCAAGACCTTCAACAGCAAAGGCCCCCGGTGGCCACTGCAGGCTGCCGCGCCTTCACCGCCGAGCTGCCCAGCGTGGCCTGGCCGGGCAAGTTCAAGCCGGATCTGCCTCCATGCTATGAAGGCACCGCCGACCCCGCGGAGTTCCTCCAACTCTACAAGCTAGGCATCGAAGCGGCCAACGGAGACGAAAAAGTCATGGCGAACTCATTTCCAATGGCGCTCAAGGATGGTTCCCACACCTGTTCCTGAACCTGCCTCCCAGCACGATCTCCTCTTGGGACGAGATGCGCACCCGCTTCATCGCCAACTTCCAAGGCACTCGCGACCGGCCCCCGGCCATGAGTGACCTGCGTCGCATCAAGCAACAACCAGGAGAGACCCTGCAGAAGTACATTCAGCACTTCAACAACGCTCGCCTCAAGATCCCCAGGGTGACTGAGGAAGCCATCATCTCAGCCTTCTCTGATGGCGTTTGTGACATCAAGATGAAGGAGGAACTGGCGATCCACGATGATTTGTGCACCTCTCTGGAGCTGTTCAACTTGGCAACCAAGTGCGCCAGGGCTGAGGAGGGGCGCCTCTCCCTCCTCGAGCTTCCAGCCGCTGATCCTGAAGAGAAGAAGACCAAGGCCAAGGATGTGAAGCACAAAGGAGCAGTTGTGCTCACGGCTGAGCCAGACACCAAGCGCGGCAGAGATCAGCCGGAGTCATCCAAGGGCAGCCGGTACTGTGTGTAGCACGACCTCCACACTCACAACACCAATGAATGCCAAGAGCTCAGGGCCATGCAAGATGGACGTGTCGGCCGACGCCCCGAGCGCAGCGATCGGGGCTACGACCGAGGAGGAGGAAGAGGTGGAGGACGATGGGAAGATCATGGCCCTCGCCAAGGGTGGCGTGACCGGCCTCGCGAGGACCGCTGGCAGGACCAGCCTCACGAGGGGGCTTGGAGGGATCAACCTCGTGAGGATCGCCCGCAAGGCAATGCAGGCCTCCCTCCTCTGCCACCACCGGCAAGAAGGAATGAAGACCAGCATCAGGACGAGGGGGCTGGGGGCTTCTAGGAGCCGCGTGCTATCGTTTGCATCTTGGGCGGTGCTCAAGCCCCAGCCTCTCAGCGCATCTTGAAGCAGTTTGCTTGCAAGGTGAATGCAGTGCTCCCAAAGCTTGAGGCCTCGCGCCCTCTCAGGAGGTCCATGTGTGCCATCACGTTCAGTTCAGCGGATCAGCTCAAGTGCGCAGCAACAGCCGGGGTCCTCCCGATGCTCTATTCCCTAGTTATCAGCAATGTGCAGGTCACCAGGACCCTCATCGATGGTGGCGCAGGGCTCAACATTCTGTCTGTCGAGACATTCAACAATCTCCAAGTGCCATATGATCAGCTTCAGCCGACCAAGCTTTTCTCAGGAGTCTTAGATTGTTCTACCACCCCGATAGGGCAGGTCCGCCTCCCTGTCACCTTCGGACAGCGCAAAAACTACTGTACTGAGCTCATCGACTTCAACGTCGCCCACATTCGCCCGTAGTACAATGCCATCCTCGGGTATCCAGCCCTGGCCAAGTTCATGGTGGTGACTCACCATGGATACAATGTTCTCAAGATGCCAGGAAGCGGTAGGGTCATCACAGTCCCCTGTGAGGAGAAGGACGCAGTGTGTTCTCTCAAGCGTGGCTTCCAGGCCGCATCAATTGAAGACCCAGATCGCAGGAGCGGGAGCCTTCCCAAAGCAGTTCCCAAGAAGAAGAAGACAACACCTGGCACAAGCCCTCAGGTGGCTAGCTCCTCCAGTGGCACGGCGCCAGGATCCGCGCCCATTCAAGGGGCACCTCCCTCCGTCGCATAGGAAGGCGCGCCCGGCGCCCTCCTCGAGCAAGGCTCGGAGGCTCTCTCCTGGAGGGCCACTGACTTTGCATAGGTCACGAGGGAGGCACTCGGGCACCAGTTCGAGGCGTGCTTCGCGGCACGTTTCCCTCAGGAAGGTACAAAGCAAGGAAGGTCCTGTTGGAAATATGCCCTAGAGGCAATAATAAAAGTATTATTATTATATTTCCTTGTTCATGATAATTGTCTTTTATTCATGCTATAACTGTATTATCCGGAAATCGTAATACACGTGTGAATACATAGACCACAATAAGTCCCTAGTGAGCCTCTAGTTGACTAGCTCGTTGTGATCAACAGATAGTCATGGTTTCCTGGCTATGGACATTGGATGTCGTTGATAACGGGATCACATCATTAGGAGAATGATGTGATGGACAAGACCCAATCCTAAGACTAGCACAAAGATCGTGTAGTTCGTTTGCTAGAGCTTTGCCAATGTCAAGTATCTCTTCCTTTGACCATGAGATCGTGTAACTCCTGGATACCGTAGGAGTGCCTTGGGTGTATCAAACGTCACAACGTAACTGGGTGACTATAAAGGTGCACTACAGGTATCTCCGAAAGTATCTATTGTTTTATGCGGATCGAGACTGGGATTTGTCACTCCGTGTAAACGGAGAGGTATCTCTGGGCCCACTCGGTAGGACATCATCATATGCGCAATGTGACCAAGGATTTGATCACGGGATGATGTGTTACGGAACGAGTAAAGTGACTTGCCGATAACGAGATTGAACAAGGTATTTGATATCGACGATCGAATCTTGGGCAAGTAAAATACCGCTAGACAAAGGGAATTGAATACGGGATTGATTAAGTCCTTGACATCGTGTTTCATCCGATGAGATCATCGTGGAACATGTGGGAGCCATCATGGGTATCCAGATCCCGCTGTTGGTTATTGACCGGAGAACGTCTCGGTCATGTCTGCATGTCTCCCGAACCCGTAGGGTCTACACACTTAAGGTTCGATGACGCTAGGGTTATAAAGGAAGCTTGTATGTGGTTACCGAATGTTGTTCGGAGTCCCGGATGAGATCTCGGACGTCACGAGGAGTTCCGGAATGGTCCGGAGGTAAAGATTTATATATAGGAAGTCCTGTTTCGGCCATCGGGACAAGTTTCGGGGTCATCGGTATTGTACCGGGACCACCGGAAGGGTCCCGGGGGCCCACCGGGTGGGGCCACCTGCCCCGGGGGGCCACATGGGCTGTAGGGGGTGCGCCTTGGCCTACATGGGCCAAGGGCACCAGCCCCAAGAGGCCCATGCGCCTGGGGAAACCCTAAAGGAAGAGTCCCAGCAGGGGAAGGCACCTCCTAGGTGCCTTGGGGGGGAAGGACTCCTCCCCTGGCCGCCGCCCCTTGGAGATTGGATCTCCTAGGGGCTGGCGCACCCCCCCCTTGGGATCCCTATATATAGTGGGGTAGGAGGGCCTCCCAAACACACCCAATGCCTTTGGTGCAGCCCCTCCCTCTCTCCCAAGTTCTCCTCCTCTTCTCCCGTAGGTGCTCGGCGAAGCCCTGCGGGATTGCCACGCTCCTCCACCACCACCACGCCGTTGTGCTGCTGTTGGATGGAGTCTTCCTCAACCTCTCCCTCTCCCCTTGCTGGATCAAGGTGTGGGAGACGTCACCGGGCTGTACGTGTGTTGAACGCGGAGGTGCCGTCCGTTCGGCACTTGATCATCGGTGATCTGAATCACGACGAGTACGACTCCATCAACCCCGTTCACTTGTAGATGCAAACTCTCCTCTCCTTCTACTCGTTGCTGGTCTCTCCATAGATAGATCTTGGTGATTCGTAGGAAAATTTTGAATTTCTGCTACGTTCCCCAACAGTGGCATCATGAGCTAGGTCTATTGCGTAGATTCTTTGCACGAGTAGAACACAAAGTAGTTGTGGGCGTCGATATTGTTCAATATGCTTGCCGTTACTAGTCTTATCTTGATTCGGCGGCATCGTGGGATGAAGCGGCCCGGACCAACCTTACACGTACGCTTACGTGAGACCGGTTCCACCGACAAACATGCACTAGTTGCATAAGGTGGCTGGCGGGTGTCTGTCTCTCCCACTTTAGTCGGATCGGATTCGATGAAAAGGGTCCTTATGAAGGGTAAATAGCAATTGGCATATCACGTTGTGGTTCATGCGTAGGTAAGAAACGTTCTTGCTAGAAACCCATAGCAGCCACGTAAAACATGCAAACAACAATTAGAGGACGTCTAACTTGTTTTTGCAGGGTATGCTATGTGATGTGATATGGCCAAAAAGGATGTGATGAATGATATATGTGATGTATGAGATTGATCATGTTCTTGTAATAGGAATCACGACTTGCATGTCGATGAGTATGACAACCGGCAGGAGCCATAGGAGTTGTCTTTATTTTTTGTATGACCTGCGTGTCATTGAAGAACGCCATGTAACTTACTTTACTTTATTGCTAAACGCGTTAGCCATAGAAGTAGAAGTAGTCGTTGGCGTGACAACTTCATGAAGACACGATGATGGAGATCATGATGATGGAGATCATGGTGTCATGCCGGTGACGATGATGATCATGGAGCCCCGAAGATGAAGATCAAAAGGAGCAAAATGATATTGGCCATATCATGTCACTATTTGATTGCATGTGATGTTTATCATGTTTTATGCATCTTGTTTACTTAGGACGACGGTAGTAAATAAGATGATCCCTTACAAAATTTCAAGAAGTGTTCTCCCCTAACTGTGCACCGTTGCTACAGTTCGTCGTTTCGAAGCACCACGTGATGATCGGGTGTGATAGATTCTTACGTTCACATACAATGGGTGTAAGACAGTTTTACACAGCGAAAACACTTAGGGTTAACTTGACGAGCCTAGCATGTACAGACATGGCCTCGGAACACGGAGACCGAAAGGTCGAGCATGAGTCGTATAGAAGATACGATCAACATGAAGATGTTCACCGATGATGACTAGTCCGTCTCACGTGATGATCGGACACGGCCTAGTTTGACTCGGATCATGTAATCACTTCGATGACTAGAGGGATGTCTATCTGAGTGGGAGTTCATAAGATGAACTTAATTATCCTGAACATAGTCAAAAGACCTTTTGCAAATTATGTCGTAGCTCGCGCTATAGTTCTACTGTTTAGATATGTTCCTAGAGAAAATATAGTTGAAAGTTGATAGTAGCGGTTATGCGATCAGTAGAAAGCTTATGTCCTTAATGCACTGCTCAGTGTGCTGAACCCCAAACGTCGTTTGTGGATGTTTCGAACATCGAACATACACGTTTTGATAACTACGTGATAGTTCAGTTAAATGGTTTAAGTAGAGGCACCAAAGACGTTTTCGAAACATCGCGGAACATATGAGATGTTTCGAGGGCTGAAATTGGGATTTCAAGCTCGTGCCCACGTCAAGAGGTATGAGACCTCCGACAATTTTCTTAGCCTACAAACTAAGGGAGAAAAGCTCAATCGTTGAGCTTGTGCTCAGATTGTCTGAGTGCAACAATCACTTGAATCGAGTGGGAGTTGATCTTCCAAATGAGATAGTGATGTTTCTCCAAAGTCATTGCCACCAAGCTGCTAGAGCTTCGTGATGAACTATAACATATCAGGGATAGATAAGATGATCCTTGAGGTATTCACGATGTTTGACACCGCGAAAGTAGAAATCAAGAAGGAGCATCAATTGTTGATGGTTGGTGAAACCACTAGTTTCAAGAAGGGCAAGGGCAAGAAGGGATACTTCGTGAAACGGCAATTCAGCTGCTGCTCTAGTGAAGAAACCCAAGGTTGAACCCAAACCCGAGACTAAGTGCTTCTGTAATAAGGGGAACAACCACTGGAGCAGCATTATCCTAGATACTTGGTAGATGAGAAGGCTGGCAAGGTCGATAGAAGTATATAGGATATACATTATGTTAATGTGTACTTTACTAGTACTCCTAGTAGCACCAGGGTATTAAGATACCGGTTCGGTTGCTAAGTGTTAGTAACTCAAAATAAAAGGCTACGGAATAAACGGAGACTAGCTAAAGGAGAACTGACGATATGTGTTGGAAGTGTTTCCAAGTTTGATATAATCAAACATCGCACGTTCCCTCTACCATCAAGATTAATATTGAACCTGAATGGTTTATTGAATCTGGGTCGTAGTGATACACATTTTCATGCCAAAAGATATAAGATAGTAATGATAGTACCACTTATTTGTGGCACTGCCATGTAAGTCATAATGGTATAAAACGCATGAAGAAGCTCCATGTTGATGGATCTTTGGGCTCACTCGTTTTTGAAAAGTTTGAGACATGCGAACCATGTCTATCGGTGTATATGCATGAAGAAACTCCATGCAAATGGATCGTTCGGACTCACTTGATTTTGAATCACTTGGGACATGCAAATCATACCACACGGGCAAGATGACTGAAAAGCCTCGTTTTCAGTAAGATGGAACAAGATAGCAACTTATTGGAAGTAATACATTTTGATGTGTACAGTCCAATAAGTGCTGAGGCATGTAGTGGATATTGTTATGTTCTTACTTCACAGATAATTTGAGTGGATGTTGAGTACATTTACTTGATGAATCATGAGTCTGAATTATTGAAAGGTTCAAGTAATTTCAGGGTGAAGTTGAAAGATCATTGTGACAAGAGGATAAAATGTCTATGATATGATCATAGAGATGAATATCTGAGTTACGAGTTTTGGCACACAATTAAGACATTGTGGAAATTGTTTCGCAATTAATACCACCTGGAACACCATAATGTGATGGTGTGTCCGAACATCATAGTTGCACCCTATTGGATATGGTGCGTACCATGATGTCTCTTATCGAATTACCACGATAGTTTAGGGGTTAGGCATTAGAGACAACCACATTCACTTTAAATAGGGCACCACGTAATTCCGATGAGATGACACCGTATGAATTATGGTTTAGAGAAACCTAAGTTGTCATTTCTTAAAAGTTTGGGGCTGCGACGCTTATATGAAAAAGTTTCAGGTTGATAAGCTCGAACCCAAAGCGGATAAAATGCATCTTCATAGGAAACCCAAAACAGTTGGGTATACCTCCTAATTCAGATTCGAAAGCAATATGGATTGTTTCTAGAATCGGGTCCTTTCTCGAGGAAAGGTTTCTCTCGAAAGAGTTGAGTGGGAGGATGGTGGAGACTTGATGAGGTTATTGAACCATCACTTCAACTAGTGTGTGGCAGGGCACAGGAAGTTGTTCCTGTGGCACTTACACCAATTGAAGTGGAAGCTTATGATATTGATCATGAAACTTCGGATCAAGTCACTCCCAAACCTCTTAGGATGACAAGGATGCGTACTACTTCAGAGTGGTACGTAATCCTGTCTTGAAGGTCATGTTGCTAGACAACAATGAACCTACGAGCTATGGAGAAGCGATGGTGGGCCCGGATTCCGATAAATGGCTCGAGGCCATAAAATCCGAGAACGGATCCATGGACTTTGGTGGACTTGCCCGATGATCGGCAAGCCATTAAGATAAATGGATCTTTTAAAAGGAAGACAGACAATGATGGTAAGAATTACCATTAAGAAAGCTCGACTTGTCGCTAAGATATTTTCCGACAAGTTCAAGGAGTTGATTACGGTGAGGTTTTCTCACTCGTAGCGATGCTAAGAGTCTGTTGGAATTGGATTAGCAGTTACTGCATGATTGATGAAATCTTGCAGATAGGATGTCAAAACATTGTTTCCTCGATGTTATACTTGAGGAAAGGTTGTATGTGATACAACCGGAAGGTTTTGTCAATCCCAAAAGATGCTAATAAGTATGCAAAGCTCCAGCAATCCTTCTAAGGACTGGAGTAAGCATCTCGGAGTTGGAATGTATGCTTTGATGATGATCAAAGATTTTGGGTTTGTACAAAGTTTATGAGAAACTTGTATTTCCAAAGAAGTAAGTGGGAGCACTATAGAATTTCTGATGAGTATATGTTGTTGACATATTGATGATCAGAGATGATGTAGAATTTCTAGAAAGCATATAGGATTATTTTGAAAGTGTTTTTCAATAGAAAACCTGGATTAAGCTACTTGAACATTAAGCATCAAGATCTATAAGGATAGATCAAAATACTTAATAATACTTTCAAATGAGCACATACCTTGACATGATCTTGAAGGTGTTCAAGATGGACCAGTCAAAGAAGGAGTTCTTGCCTGAGTTGTAAGGTACGAAGTTAAGACTTAAAGCTCGACCACGGCAGAATAGAGAGAAAGGACGAAGGTCGTCCCCTATGCTTTAGACGTAGGCTCTACAGTATGCCGTGCTGTGTACCGCACCGAAAGTGTGCCTTGCCATGAGTCAGTCAAGGGGTACAAGAGTGATCCATCAATGGATCATAGGACAGCGGTCAAAGTTATCCTTAGTAACTAGTGGACTAAGGAATTTTTCTCGATTATGGAGGTGGTAAAAGAGTTCGTCGTAAAGGTTACGTCGATGCAAGCTTAACACCTATCCGGATAGCTCTGAGTAGAGAGACCGGATACATATAATGGAGCAATAATTTAGAATAGCTCCAAGTAGAACAGTTGTTTGGAATAGCTCCAAATAGAGCGTGGTAGCTGCATCTAGGAGATGACATGGAGATTTGTAAAGCACACACGGATCTGAAAGGTTCAGACCCGTTGACTAAAACCTCTCTCACAAGCAACATGATCAAACGTAAAACTCATTGAGTGTTAATCACATAGTGATGTGAACTAGACTACTGACTCTAGTAAACTCTTGGGTATTAGTCACATGGCGATGTGACCTGTGAGTGTTAATCACATGGCGATGTGAACTAGATTATTGACTCTAGTGCAAGTGGGAGACTGTTGGAAATATGCCCTAGAGGCAATAATAAAAGTATTATTATTATATTTCCTTGTTCATGATAATTGTCTTTTATTCATGCTATAACTGTATTATCCGGAAATCGTAATACACGTGTGAATACATAGACCACAATAAGTCCCTAGTGAGCCTCTAGTTGACTAGCTCGTTGTGATCAACAGATAGTCATGGTTTCCTGGCTATGGACATTGGATGTCGTTGATAACGGGATCACATCATTAGGAGAATGATGTGATGGACAAGACCCAATCCTAAGACTAGCACAAAGATCGTGTAGTTCGTTTGCTAGAGCTTTGCCAATGTCAAGTATCTCTTCCTTTGACCATGAGATCGTGTAACTCCTGGATACCGTAGGAGTGCCTTGGGTGTATCAAACGTCACAACGTAACTGGGTGACTATAAAGGTGCACTACAGGTATCTCCGAAAGTATCTATTGTTTTATGCGGATCGAGACTGGGATTTGTCACTCCGTGTAAACGGAGAGGTATCTCTGGGCCCACTCGGTAGGACATCATCATATGTGCAATGTGACCAAGGATTTGATCACGGGATGATGTGTTACGGAACGAGTAAAGTGACTTGCCGATAACGAGATTGAACAAGGTATTTGATATCGACGATCGAATCTCGGGCAAGTAAAATACCGCTAGACAAAGGGAATTGAATACGGGATTGATTAAGTCCTTGACATCGTGTTTCATCCGATGAGATCATCGTGGAACATGTGGGAGCCATCATGGGTATCCAGATCCCGCTGTTGGTTATTGACCGGAGAACGTCTCGGTCATGTCTGCATGTCTCCCGAACCCGTAGGGTCTACACACTTAAGGTTCGATGACGCTAGGGTTATAAAGGAAGCTTGTATGTGGTTACCGAATGTTGTTCGGAGTCCCGGATGAGATCCCGGACGTCACGAGGAGTTCCGGAATGGTCCGGAGGTAAAGATTTATATATAGGAAGTCCTGTTTCGGCCATCGGGACAAGTTTCGGGGTCATCGGTATTGTACCGGGACCACCGGAAGGGTCCCGGGGGCCCACCGGGTGGGGCCACCTGCCCCGGGGGGCCACATGGGCTGTAGGGGGTGCGCCTTGGCCTACATGGGCCAAGGGCACCAGCCCCAAGAGGCCCATGCGCCTGGGGAAACCCTAAAGGAAGAGTCCCAGCAGGGGAAGGCACCTCCTAGGTGCCTTGGGGGGGAAGGACTCCTCCCCTGGCCGCCGCCCCTTGGAGATTGGATCTCCTAGGGGCTGGCGCACCCCCCCTTGGGATCCCTATATATAGTGGGGTAGGAGGGCCTCCCAAACACACCCAATGCCTTTGGTGCAGCCCCTCCCTCTCTCCCAAGTTCTCCTCCTCTTCTCCCGTAGGTGCTCGGCGAAGCCCTGCGGGATTGCCACGCTCCTCCACCACCACCACGCCGTTGTGCTGCTGTTGGATGGAGTCTTCCTCAACCTCTCCCTCTCCCCTTGCTGGATCAAGGCGTGGGAGACGTCACCGGGCTGTACGTGTGTTGAACGCGGAGGTGCCGTCCGTTCGGCACTTGATCATCGGTGATCTGAATCACGACGAGTACGACTCCATCAACCCCGTTCACTTGAACGCTTCCGCTTAGCGATCTACAAGGGTATGTAGATGCAAACTCTCCTCTCCTTCTACTCGTTGCTGGTCTCTCCATAGATAGATCTTGGTGATTCGTAGGAAAATTTTGAATTTCTGCTACGTTCCCCAACAGGTCCAACCCTCAGGAGTTCATCCCTAAAATCACTCAGGAGTTACAGGAGTCAGGAGTCATGTGTGGCAACCGCCGTTTGTCAGATGTAGCTCCCCATCCAGGCGAGAATGGCGGGCTATGCGTCTGCAGCGACGTGCCAGGGCTCAACTGAGCCGCGTCTTAGGAGCGCCTCTGGCGTTTGCACGTGGGACGTTGCGAGGGTCCGGCTCACAGCTATGTTCGCATGCCTCTCAGCTTGCCGAACGCGGCTGCTGCGCATCAGCGCCTGGTGCGAAGCATTCTGGAGGCTCAGGAGGCAGGCACTATGCGGTCCTGGCAGAGATGGAGATGGTCCTCGAGGAGCCGCCTGGGCCCCCGGAGCCTCCCGAGGCTCAGGGCCCTAGGGGCTCGTGAGGGTCGACTTCCTCACCGCGCGTCGTCAGCTACTCCAACACTCCTTCGTCTCCAACAGTATCAGGTGACATCTTTCAAGTTCCATTTCAACTGGGAGCGACCCCTAGGGCTGCATCATTCCCAAGTCGCGTGGGTCCGTCCCTGCGGCATGTATCTCTTTTGCTCATGTCTTTAGTTTACCTTGCTGGGGGCGCCCCTCGGGCTGCATCATCCCCAAGCCGCTAGGGACTGACCCAGTGGCATGTATCTTTCCCACATTTATCTAGGTTGTGTGCCTTGCACATTTGACCCATTATGATTATCGTCTGTTGCCTACCACGGGCCCCTTTTCTCCCTCATGCTAATCGCTTGCACGTTAAAAGGGGGCACCTAAGAATCGTGACTCATGGGCTCTTACTGTCTCTCCAGCCCTCACCTCCTGGCCTTGTCCACGACATCGTGACCTGGCATACCAACGACGCCTGAGCTCGCTCGAGGGCCGGGACCTGAGGACGTAGAGCATTGGCATCTAACCGATCTTGCAGGAATGTTCCACCAACAAAGGCCCAGAGCCAGGCGCAACCCGCCTTGAGGTAGGGCCACTTGAGTCCCACGCTGGCTCACGGGTGCCCAGATACACCTCGTCTAGCCCTACCGTGTCGGCCACGTGTCAGGGCGGGGCTGTACACGCCCCGGGGGATCCTCCGAGAGGGGAGCCCCCTCCCACGCACCAGTGGAAGCACCATGCTCCATGCTGGCCGACGACACTGCCGAGGAGCGGCTATGCCCGTACACATACGGAAGCGCTATGCTCCGCGCTGGTGATAAACAACTGAGGGCGGCCCACGGCTGCATCAACCTTAGGGAGCCCAGAGCTCAGTGTCCGGCCCTATCGTAACGCCTCCCCTTGGGAGTGCTGCGCGAGGGGGCTGGACATGGGGGCTGCGCCCGGGCCACGCCTGAGCGCACGCGACCCAGCTAGGTCCCTCGGACCTGGTCGTCGTGCACATCTCCCCGAGCGGAGCCAAGGTATGAAGACCGTTTGGGCGTCAAGGGGGACTCCTGAGCATCGCGACTCAGGAGCCTAACTGGTCACGTAGCCCCTCACCCCTTAGTTCTGAAAGGCTAACGATAGCTGAGGTATGCGCGGGGCCGGGCCCTGCTGATATAGAATGACCAATCCACTCCTACACCCCCTTCCCTATTTGCTGATTCGCGCGTCAAGGGGGACTCCTGAGCATCGCGACTCGGGAGCATAACTGGTCACGTAGCCCCTCACTCCTTGGTTCCGTCCTGGTTTCCGGTCGGGGCTAACGGCGGCTGAGGTATGCGTGGGGCCGGGCCTTGCCGATGTAGAACACAAAGCAAATAGGGGGGAAACTGCAAATTCTTGGAAATTTAGAAGCAAATATTATAGACCATAGGTTGTTTTCAGAATGCCAAACACAAGTTTAAACGCCTCCACGAGGCATGGTGCATGTTGTAGGAATTAAAACAGGATAGAAGCCGCGAAGAGGTCACTTCTTGGCGGCGCCGTCACTTGTGGTGGGGTCGCGCTGGGTAGCTCCACCTCCCGAAGCCGCGGAGCTGGCAGCACCTCGCTTGGGCCTAGTGCTGAAGGCACGGAACTTCGCCAGCAAGGCCTCCGCTCGGCCCTTCATAGCCTCAGCAGCAGCGGCGGCAAGCTCGCCGCTCACAAGTTCCAGCAGGCTGTCAAGGTCGGTGTTGGGGTCGTGAAGGTAGACGTGGCTGAAGACGCGCGTCAGCGCTGCGGAAGAAAGGACACGCGCTTCGGCCTCGGATGTGGGGCCAATGCCGTCCGCGACATCTTCAAACGCCTGGACCAAGAAGGGAAGCACCTTGGCGGGACCGTCCTCTGCACCGGCCAGCGGCTTCTCTAAGCCGCCGTCGTAGAGCGTCTTCAGCGCTGCGCGAGCTTTCCCCTCCAGCTTCGTGAAGGCCACCCGATCCTCAGCCAAGACCTTCACCTTGGCGTCCAGCTTGGCTCTCTCCACCTTTAGCGCCTACTTAAGCATCTCCAGCAGGCCGCGATCGGCCGAAAGCTCAGCGTCGTGATCCCTGACGGCAGCCTCTCGAGCCGTCATCTCCTCCTCCTTCTCCTGGTGGCCCCGGACCTCCTCGGAAAGCTCGTCTCGGAGACCTTGCAGCTCATCCTCCAGCGCCTTGCAGCGGATCTGGATATCCGTGGCATCACCCAAAGTTGCATCGCGAGCGGCCTTGCCCTGGGAGGTGTCTTGCTCCGCCTCCTCGAGGGTCAACACAGCCTAGCTCAGTGCCGCTCGGATAGAGGCATCAGAGTGGACCCAGCTAGAGACCAACTCCAGGCGCCCCGCCACTAGACGGGGGTCGGCGCCTTGGAGATCTTCTCGGAGCCGGCCCAGCTCGGCAGCAGCATGATCCAAGACGGTGGAAGGGGTCAGAGAGACGGAAGCCGGTGGAGTAGGAGGAGAAGACGGCAGCGTGATCACAACATCAGGCATTGGGGCCTTCTGAGCCTCAGCGGCCTCGACGACGGCGTCAAGCGTGGACGCCTCCGGAGTCACCAGAGCCACAGGGGCTGCGTCCATGCCAGTAAGCCCCTCCTGTCCTCGCGAGGATGACCAGGTGGGGGAGGCGCAAGCCTCGCTGCCTCCTTTTCCCACAGACCCAGGCGCAGCCCTGGCAGGCGAGCTTGCCCCAACCAGGGCCCCCGAGGCCCCTTTCAACGTTTTTGTCGCAGGCGGCGGCCTAGCCAAGGGAATACGGACATCAAGCCTTGGCGACGGAAACGGGAAGCAATGCAGAAGTTGAGCACTTACTGGTCGGCATTCGCAGGCTCAAGCAGCCTCCGGCCAAACTTGAAGCCTGAAAGCCTCCTCTGGGGATCAGCCTCGGGAGGTCCGGAAGCAGGAGGCACATCAGAGGGGCTGGAGCCAGCTTCAGGCATCCCAGGGGCCGGAGTAGACCCCCGGTAGATCAACCCCATCTTGTCCTTCCTTGGGACCAAGGGCGGGTCCTCTCCCCCTCGCTTGGCGCCGGCCTCGTAGTCATCCGTCATGGAACAAAGGGCTTTGGACCTACGCCGAGGGGAGGTCTCACATGTCCCCTCGGCGGTCACTTTGGAGTCATGTTCTTCCTCCTCCTCCTCCTCGTCTTCCTTCTCCCCCTCGTCGGAGTCGTCGGAGGACAAGTCCACCGTTGCCATCGCCGCCAGATCCTCGGGAGCTTCCGCCGGCACTAGTTCATCCCCATTGAAGGTGGGCATGGCACTCACTACCAGCTCCCAGTCATCGCATAGGAACAAGGGGACCGGAGCACCCTTCGGGCTCACCACGTCCTCCCCGACCAAGGAGCGGAGGGCCGCGGCCAGGTCCTCGTCGGCCAGGGCCTCGGAGCTCAGGCGGAGGTCGGCATCCGCGTCCCCAAGACTCCACAACGGGCGTGAGTGCGCCTGAAGTGGAGCCACCCGGTGCACCAGGTACTCCCTTAGGAGCGTGGCCCCGGTCAGCTTCGCCGCCCCCAAGTTGCCCGGCCTCAGGTCCACATTCATCTTCTTTGGCACCATCTTCGCCCGATGGTCGTCAATCTCCGCGCGAGACCACACATCGACGGCCTTGGGCTGCCCCGCGGGCAGCGTCAGCCGGGGGTGGATGCGCCCGACGTCCACCATGACCCACTTTCTCTGGAAGCCTTCGATTCTCTTCCCCGTCTTCCATATGGCGTTGGATTTGGAGTATGCAACAAAGCCTGCACATGCGGTGATGTGGGCAGCATAAACTCGGAGGGAGAAGAAGTGGCGCAGCAGGGCCACTGAAGGCATCACCCCAATGTGAGCTGCACAATAGTAGGCGAAAATCGCCAAGAGAAGGACATAGTTGGGGTGGAGATGTAGGGTGTGCAAGTTGTATTGGCGAAGAACAGCAAGGAAAAACTCAGAAAAAGGAGGCACCAGACCAGCGATGATGGCGCTCATGAAGAACGAATAGAAGGTGCTTCCCTTGTCTTCAGGCTGAGCAGAGCCGGGCCAAAGCACGGTCCTCCCCGCCTTGCTGCCCTGCGCCGCCGTCATCAGGCGCGCGAGGGCGAGATTGTTCTCCGACATATTCAGGGGATCCAGATCCGGTGAGTACCAGGACTGTGGAGCCCCGGGCGCGGTCTTGCGAGGCGCCATTGTTCGCCGGAGGCGAGAGATTGAGGCAGATCTGGAGGACTCCGGAGGCAAAGAGGAGAAGAGTGAGAAAGGGGATCTGGAGCAAGACGGAAAAGAGCAAAGAAGGTAAGCTTGACCCAGGCCAGCCCTTTTGTCAGTTGGGCAATTGCCGAGGTGTCATGGGGAAGCTGAGACACCCACGTCCAATCAACCGCCATGTGTCGCCCAAGGCCACAGGCTGTTGGGGCCCGCGGCGCTTTGCACTTGCCCCTTCGCTTCTCTGCTAAGCCAAGTCCGCGTGTGCCTTGGGCCCGGGGGCTACTGTTGGCGTTCTGGGAACGGGGGTCCCCAGACTTGCCTGCCTGCGGCCCACGGCGTGGCTTAAGTGGTGGCCCAGTGCGGCCCATCTTCATCGACTCAAGCTCAAGACCCTCGCGAAGGGCCAAGCCTCGCGGGGCGGACGACAAGAAGCTTCCTCAGAGGCGGCCTCACCAGGTGGGCTCGCGAGGAGGCGAAGAGATCAAGGCAAGGGTACCTCGCGAGGTGCTCATGACGCAAGCCATGAAGATCGAGACCAGGCAGGCACCAGGCGGGCGCCAGCCTGTGCAGTGTCCTTATTTCCTCTTTGGTACAAAGGGGGAAAGCGCATGTGCGGAGTACCAAGGCGTCAAGTAAAGGTTGCCGTTTCGGTGCAACAAGATCAAGACCAGCAGAGCGGCAGGATGGAGGTCATCGTGCAGTGCAAGACGGCGTCATCGTCAGGGCCTTTGGCTGTCGAAGACCAACTTTAGTCAGGATAAGTTGTACTAGATGTTCCCCTTCAAAATGGCCGTTGTTGGCGCCCTTCCCGCTCAATATTTGGGAAGAGGACCAGGGCCTCTATATATAGGACTAGCCATTCTCAAGGCAGGGGATGGACCAATCGAACCTTACCCAGAACCACCCACACCAACACAAGAACTCCTCCCCTCACGAGGCTGATCTTCCTTTGTATTGTTCATCATCCGCCCCTGAGGCAATCCGCACACCACACACTGGAGTAGGGTATTACACCACAATGGTGGCCTGAACCAGTATAAACCCTATGTCCCTTGTGCTATTCATCTTGCTAGCCACACCACAAAAAAAATACACTTCTGTGATGATACGTGTTTGTCACAGTAGGTCGCATTTTTTGTCATGCATGTACATCCATGACAAATTTATGACAGAATCAAGATAGTCATACCTGTGCTGTCGTAGAAGTGTTCCATGACATTACCAAAATTATCATCAGGGAAGTGTCCACTTCCATGGCGATAAATCGCGCGTCACAGAAGTGCTTTCGTCAAGGGTGACCGACACATGGCATCCACCGTAACGGAACGCCGTTAAGCTATCGGTCGGGTTTTGGATCCGATAACCCGTTAACAGCCCCGACCAATGGGGATTTTCCACGTGTTAAATCATCATTGGCTGGAGGAAACACGTGTCGGCTCACCGTCGGGACAGATGTCATCCGATCATTGGACCGAAGGCACCTATGATACGGCGACACGTGGCATGGCCCAACAGAGGCCCATTCCTGTGAAAAGGCCGGCCCATTTGACATGGTCAAAAGGTGGCGGTCCGGCCCACAGAAAGCCTGTTAACGACCTGTTCGCATATAGCCCATTTACAGCCCGCTAACCCAGGGCCTGTGACGCCCTATCCGAATTAGGCCCAGTAGCGTCATCTAGGCCGTCCAATATGATTCAGCCCGTTTTAACTTCCGGCCCATGTGTGGCCCATGACTTCTTTCGGCCCATATGAGGTTCTTTGTAACTCTTGGCCCATTAACAACCCGTGGTGAAACTGGCCCGTAATGAATAGTGTATCACTTTATACCCATTAACGGCCCGTTATTCCATTGGGCCATTTCCAGCCCAAGTTATCTTTCGGCCTTCTCAGGGCCCATTGATTCTTGGGCTCACTTGTAGCATTCGGTTACATACGGCCCGTTACTGTCATTTTCTACTTGTGGGCCAAATTCAGCCCGTCGTTACAGTCGGCCCATTTGCGGACCGTTAATACGGTTGGCCGTTTTCATGTCAAAAAAACCCGTTGGGCTGTTTTCATAGAGTTATCAAATACGGCATATTAACGACCTGTTATGGTCCACGAATAGTACGGCCCATGATTGGCGAAATGATGATACGCCCCGTAGAAGGCCCATGGATCCTACGGCCCGTATGAGGCCCATGGATAGTACGGCCTGTAGAAGGCCCATGGAACGTACGGCCCGTAGAAGGCCCATGGACCCTACGGCCCGTAGAGGGCCCATTAATCCCTAAGGCCCGTATAGAAGGCCGACGGATCCTACGGCCCATATAGAAGGCCAATGGTCCTACGGACGAATGAAGGCCCATGGATCATACGGCCTGCAGGAGGCCCATGGTTACAACAGTCCGTGTGTTGCCATGATTATTTTGGCCTAGTTACCAAAAATAGGCTATTGTGGCCACTAGAAAAACGCATAAAAAGAACTGCAGTGACTACAAGCAAACAACTAAACAAGACAATAAGGAAATAAATAAGCAAGCAATTAAGGCTAGCCTATTACCGCTATTACACATATTACATCCACTGGGCATCAAAGTTCGCCACCAGTGCAAATATAGGGAACAAAGCAGCATATTACAAATACTGGCCGTCAAAATTGGCCGCCAGTGCAAATAAACGCGGTAGCAAAACAAGAGCATAACTGAAACAACTTCAGAAGAGCTCAAGAAACGTTATCCTGGGTATCCACCATGCTGGCAATAAGCTTAGCAAGCTGATTAACTTTGTCCTATTTGGCGCTAAAATCCTCCAACGCTTGCTGTTGCACCAGAAAGTATGCATCTGAATGCTCCAGGGACTTCTGCAGTCCTTCCGCTTCTTGTCGCAGCACAACTAATCGATGTCTTTCAGCTTGTAGTTGAGACTCAAGGAACCGAACTGATTCAGACAGTGAGTTTGAATAGCTTGTGCAAGCGGTAGTGGCCAGTAACTCGAACACTAAAGCAAGACAGGACTTTGGGGTTGTCTTGCTGTCTTCAAGATAGTCTTCCTTAGCTGTTTTATCAGCTTTGTTGGAGACCAACAAGGATGTGTCACTAACCTGAACCTTATCTGCATTACTTCCTTTACCATTGCTTAATAAGGCACTCTTCCCCAATATTCTGTCAGCACTCTAAAAGAAGAAACAAGCAGACACATAACAAGTTTAGCATGTACTAGTATATGAAACTCATTTCGGTGAACCAGTTCATTAGTAAGGTGGACAGGATTAAACTACCAAGTCTTCTATTGCCAAGTACTAGTACATAATAAAAGCATCAAACAAACATATATCTATGTCCTATGGTCACTGCATTGTCTTGCCAAATCATGTTGGAGAACGTAGTAATTTCAAAAAAATTCCTACACACACGCAAGATCATGGTGATGGCATAGCAACGAGAGGGGAGAGTGTTGTCCATGTACCCTCGTAGACCGTAAGCGGAAGCGTTATCACAACACGGTTGATGTAGTCGTACGTCTTCACGACTCGACCGATCCAAGCACTGAACGTACGGCACCTTCGTGTTCAGCACACGTTCAGCTCGATGACGTTCCCCAGGCTCCAATCCAGCAAAGCGTCGGGGATGAGTTCCGTCAGCACGACGGCGTGGTGACTATGATGATGTTCTACCGGCGCAGGGCTTCGCCTAAACTCCGCGACGATATGACCGAGGTGGAATATGGTGGAGGGGGGCACCGCAGACGGCTAAGGAACGATCCGTAGATCAACTTGTGTGTCTATGGGGTGCCCCCCTCCTCCGTATATAAAGGGGGAGAGGAGGAGGGGGCCGGCCAAGAGGGGAGGCGCGCCCTAGGGGGGGAAAACCTACTCCAAGTAGGTTTGGCCCCCCTTTCCTATTAGCAGTAGGAGAGGGAAGGAAGAGAGGGGAGGGAAGAAGGAAAGGGGGGGGGCCGGCCCCCCTCCCAATTCGGATTGGGCTTGGGGGGGGGGCGCCCCCTCCTTTGCTCCTTCTCCCTCCCTTCCACTAAGGCCCAATAAGGCCCATATACTTACCGGGGGGGGGGTCCGGTAACCTCCCAGAACTCCGGTATAGTCCCAATCTCATCCGGAACCTTTCCGGTGTCCAAATATATCCGTCCAATATATCAATCTTTATGTCTCGACCATTTCGAGAATCCTCGTCATGTCCGTGATCACATCCGGTACTCCGAACAACCTTCGGTACATCAAAACTTATAAACTCATAATAAAACTGTCATCGTAGCGTTAAGCGTGCGGACCCTACGGGTTCGAGAACTATGTAGACATGACCTAGAACTATTCTCGGTCAATAACCAATAGCGGAACCTGGATGTTCATATTGGTTCCTACATATTCTACGAAGATCTTTATCGGTCAAACCGCATAACAACATACGTTGTTCCCTTTGTCATCGGTATGTTACTTGCCCGAGATTCAATCGTCGGTATCCAATACCTAGTTCAATCTCGTTACCGGCAAGTCTCTTTACTTGTTACGTAATACATCATTTCATAACTATCTCATTAGTTACAATGCTTGCAAGGCTTAAGTGATGTGTATTACCGAGAGGGCCCAGAGATACCTCTCCGACAATCGGAGTGACAAAACCTAATCTCGAAATACGCCAACCCAACATGTACCTTCGGAGACACCTGTAGAGCACCTTTATAATCACCCAGTTACGTTGTGACGTTTGGTAGCACACAAAGTGTTCCTCTGGTAAACGGGAGTTGCATAATCTCATAGTCACAGGAACATGTATAAGTCATGAAGAAAGTAGTAGCAACATACTAAACGATCGTGCGCTAAGCTAACGGAATGGGTCAAGTCAATCACATCATTCTCCTAATGATGTGATCCCGTTAATCAAATGAAAACTCTTTTGTCCATGGCTAGGAAACTTAACCATCTTTGATTCACGAGCTAGTCAAGTAGAGGCATACTAGTGACACTTTATTTGTCTATGTATTCACACATGTATTATGTTTCCGGTTAATACAATTCTAGCATGAATAATAAAAATTTATCATGAAATAAGGAAATAAATAATAACTTTATTATTGCCTATAGGGCATATTTCCTTCAGTCTCCCACTTGCACTAGAGTCAATAATCTAGTTCACATCACCAGGTGATTTGACACCAATATTCACATCTGTATGTGATTAATACCCATAGTTCACATCGTCATGTGATCAACGCCCAAAGGGTTTACTAGAGTCAATAATCTAGTTCACATGGCTATGTGATTAACACCCAAAGAGTACTAAGGTATGATCATGTTTTGCTCATGAGAGAAGTTTAGTCAACGGGTCTGTCACATTCAGAGCCGTATGTATTTTGCAAATATTCTATGTCCACAATGCTCTGCACGGAGCTACTCTAGCTAATTGCTCCCACTTTCAATATGTATCCAGATTGAGACTTAGAGTCATTTGGATTGGTGTAAAAGCTTGCATCGTTGTAACTTCTTACGACTGGCTCTTTTATCACCTCCATAATCGAGAAACATCTCCTTAGTCCTCACTAAGGATATTCTTGACCGCTGTTCTAGTGATCTACTTTTAGATCAAAATTGTATTCCTTTGCCAAACTCAGAGCAAGGTATACAATAGGTCTAGTACACAGCATAGCATACTTTATAGAACCTATGACTGAGGCATAGGGAATGACTGTTCATTCTTTTCTATTTTCTGCCATGGTCGGGTTTTGAGTCTTACTCAACTTCACACCTTGCAACACAGGCAAGAACTCTTTCTTTGACTGTTCCATTTTGAACTACTTCAAAATCTTGTCAAGGTATGTACTCATTGAAAAATCTTATCAAGCATCTTGATCTATCTCTATAGATCTTGATGCTCAATGTGTAAGCAGCTTCACCAAGGTCTTTCTTTGAAAAACTCCTTTCAAACACTCCTTTATGCTTTCCGGAAAAATTCTACATTATTTCTGATCAACAATATGTCAGTCACAGAAATGCTGTAGTGCTCCCACTCACTTTCTTGTAAATACAGGCTTCACCGCAAGTCTGTATTAAAACTATATGCTTTGATCAACTTATCAAAGCGTATATTCCAACTCCGAGATGCTTGCACCAGTCGATTGATGGATCGCTGGAGCTTGCACATTTTGTTAGCACCTTTCGGATCGACAAAACCTTCTGGTTGCATCATATACAACTCTTCTTTTAAAAAATCCATTAAGAAATGCAGTTTTGACATCCATTTGCCAGATTTCATAAAATGTGGCAATTGCTAACATGATTCAGATAGACTTAAGCATAGATACGAGTGAAAAACTCTCATCGTAGTCAACACCTTGAACTTGTCGAAAACATTTTGTATCAGTAAATACAGTGGTACAAGAGCAAAGCAATCATAGTTAAAAAAGGCACGCCTAAGCAAGCGCTTAAGCGTGCCTAGGCTCTAGGCGTTGGCAAAACGCATTGCGCATAACTATGCTTAATCTGTGCATAACTACGCATAAGTATGCGCTTTGGTGAGTAAAGTGCAAGGTGGTGGCAAAATGCACAATTAACGCCTAGCGCTTTTTTGAACTATGATAGCAATGGAATCTTAAATTAGAACAGTTGTTCTTCAGGTTTAGGCACTTGTTCTACATGAACAGGGTATAGTAAGACACAAGAATATAATACTTAAAAATAGAAAATGAGCTCATAGACCTTACCACATTCTTGGTGCAGGACCAGTACAGAACAAGGCGCTCCCAGTCATCGTCCAGTAAATGTGTCTCAGGAGAATGTAAGGGAATTTGATGAGTTTCTTTGCCGGTGAAGTACGTTTTCTTCAGGTAATTCTGATACTGCCACCAAGCATTCTTGAAGATAGCAGAGGTGTTAGCACAGGTTACCTCATCCCGAGTTTCCAAATCGATCCTTCTCTATAGAGAAAAATGGGAAAATTTGCTGTATTATAACCATCATGGAGAAAAATGGGACGAAGCAAAGTAATTGCCATGAATAACATTACTTACACATAACTCCTGGACAAATACCTGGAACTGGCATTTTCCTTCATCTTCAGTATAATATTTCCAAGATAGGAAGATACGCACATACGATTTAACAACATCAAATGCGATAGATGCTAAACTACGACTGGCTGGTTGTGCTTCCTCCACAGGAGTAGGCGTACTAACTGGTGGAGTTGGGGTTCGCCATGATAGTACTGGCCCTTTGGGACTGGAGCTGCCTTAATAACTTCTCTTGTTTGGGAGCTCTGTGGTGGAGATGGTGCTGCGTCAACAGGAACTGGGTTACTATCGGCTGGGGTTGGGGTTAGATTGGGTGAAGCTGGTTCTCTGTCCATCGCAGTAGGGGTACAATCTGCGAGAGTTTGGGTTATGTGTGGTAGGGCTGGTTCTTGTGCATGTACAACCGGGGTGCTATCTCCACCAAGAGGTGCACTATTTTATTTGAAGACCGTGTTTTTAACGCTAGATACTGGCATCACCCGCTCCAATTCAAATGGCTGATAAACAGGAAACATAGTTGAATGTACAGACATTGTATGAGAGACAGATGCAATAGATAGTGTGGAAAAAAGAGGGCATGAAATAGTTGACATATATATTGTTTAACTAAAACGGGTAGCATCACATAATTTCACATATATGATGTCTATCTAAACTGGATAGCATAGCATAACATAATTCAAAGATATGATGAATAACTAAACAGGATCGCATGACATAACACCTACATGTTAACTAAGTAATCAGGATCGCATCATTTAATTCACATATGTGATTTATATGCTAAACAGAGGGCATTCGATATGCTGTCTGAACTAAGAACATGGTGTTGAATATTGTGTATATGATGTCTAAACTATGCAATGCAAGACACCGTATGCATGATATGAGCAGTATAATCATGCCAAGTTAGATCATACACCTTAGTAGGGGAATATGACTGGTCATCTGTCTCTGAATCCATCTTTGAGGAGCTATCGGGACCCAACAAGAGATCTGCTTCGACAGGTAGCACTGTCTGCTCTGAAGGCCTTGTTTTCACTCCAAATTTTTCCATCTCCCACCCAAATGGCTGATTCACAGGAAGAGTAGTTTAATGTACAAACATTATCGACAAATGGAAATGTAATGAAGAAAAGGATGGGCAAGATATCATTCAAATAAATGATGCCTGGTTAAACAGGATGGCATTGCACATTTCACATATATTATGGCTGGCTAAAAGACATGAGACTGCATAATTCCCATATATGATATAGAAACTAAACAGGTGGCATTACAGAACATGTCTAAACTAAGCAGATGACATATATGATGTCAAAAGTAGGCACTGCAAGGCAACATATGCATGATATGACTGATATCATCATGCCAAGGTAGAGCAAACACCTTGGGGGGTAAATAGGAGTGGTCAGCGGCATCTGAATCCGCCTCAGAACAGATATCTTCCTCTGGATTACAATCTGGAGAGGGGTGGGGAGGGTTTGCCATTGAACCCACCATGGATCAATGTCTGCATGACATTGTATTGCCGCACAAAACTCTTCTCTTTTTCTCTACATGTTCAGCATGACTGTGTACAATATCTGACATGCATACGAAAAAATATGGCGAGATTATGTAAGGAGAGCATGCAAAAATTTAGAGTGATGGTAACAACCAGTGGATGGATCCAAAAATAATGATAGCAGGCTGATGATTGCTTTAAATTTATAAAAAGATAGATGATGATTGCTTTACTATTTGTTTCCCACCCAAGATGAACAACATAGGCATACCCTAGGTGAACCAGATATTAGACAGACATACTATTCATTGCTGCCTCGATATGTGCCCCACAATTAATTTAGAACTCAAGTTTGAACATTAATTTGGACCTGAGTTGGGAGTCCAAGAGCTGAACAGGACGATAAAATAGCAGGTAAGTTTAAGCAATGCATAACATAAGCAGAAACAAAAGAGTGCGATCTCTCTTGTGGACTCATGTACTCCTCAGGTTCATCTGCAGAGTCGATGATGGTGATGCCGTTGGGGTGGGTGCCGGCGGCAGGGAAGGAGATCTGAGGCGGCGAAAGATGGTCAGGAGTCGTGATGTCTGGTTTGGTGGATGCTTCTGTCGATGGAGCAGCTCAGTTGAGGTGGACGACGTCGTGGCAGGAGCAGGACAAACCACACAAAGTTCCCTTCGACACGTACCTGTAACTGAAGTAATCCTGTAAGGGCTCATTTGGCTTGCATGATTCTTAAAACACAGGGATAGGAAAAACACAGGAATAGGATAGGAAAATGCACATGGTAAACACAGCATTTGTAAACACAGGATTTCTATCAACTTGGGTGTTTGGTTTACAGGAATTGGAAGAGCAGAGGAATGCAAAGAAACATGGCCAAAATAAAGGGAAACCATATGAAAGCGTGTACAGTTAGAATTTTATTCTGGCACTAAGCACTTGGTGTTGTTTTCATGCATAGGATTTTGAAAAGTAGGTCTAGGTGAATGTTTTGCTTCATTCCTTTCAACAAAATGCATGAATAATTGAATAGTAGAGTGCCATTGGAAAATTCCTATTGCTAAGTTTTTTCGTTGAACCAAAATAGCCCTAATGGATCGACGTGAATGTATAGTAATAAGTGATGCAACAAGTGTACAACCTCTTTGCCGTAGCTGTGTTGACCTCATCATCATTGGGTTGGTCGCTGAAGCAGTTGAGGTAGAGGTGGCTGTCGGAGGTGTGGAGGAAGACATGAGGAATCTGTAGACGGCGTCCAGGGCACTGCTCTGTTGTGATGGATCGTTCTATTGTTGGAGCAGCTCCGGTGAGCCGTAAGACGTCAAGGCTGAAGCAGCACAAGACAGACATCGTCAATCTCAAGTGGGATTCTAATAGCATCTCCAATAGATGATGTAAAATGGATGTAAAATTAACATCACCAAAAACCACCTGACTACAACAGATGAGGTAAAAACTGTTGACTCTGAACTTAACTGTCGAAACTGAAATTTACTGTGGAATCTGAATGCTACTGTCGAAACTGAATGCAATGGTAGCAGTGAGGCACTTGACATGTAGTTTAGGGAGGGCCTGCAGTTCATCTTCAACCTGCACCCCCCTGAGCCGCCAGCCACCACCGGCCGAACCGCCGGCCCCAGCGCCGCCACACCGCCCTGAAACAACTCGCCACTGCCGCCCCGGCCAGCCCTCTAGGCCCCCCGCCCCCTGCCCTGAACCCTTAGATAGATAGTGGGGTACCTCTCCGGCGAGCCCCCGTCCCTGCTGCGGGTGGTTCTTCCTTAACTCC